>NC_136806.1:19432426-19457060 GCF_951216825.1 Electrona antarctica
ACACACACACACACACGCACACACACACAGACACACAAAGGTATAGCAGAAATAAGTGGAATACCGAGACGGGGTCAGGTCCATAGTGACTGGGTTATAGCTGAGAGAGAGAGAGAGAGAGAGAGAGAGAGAGAGAGAGAGAGAGAGAGAGAGAGGGCGACAGAGATATGGAGAGACAGAGAGACTGAGACAGAATGTGTGTGTGTGTGTGTGTGTGTGTGTGTGTGTGTGTGTGTGTGTGTGTGTGTGTGTGTGTGTGTGTGTGTGTGTGTGTGTGTGTGTGTGTGTGTGTGTGTGTGTGTGTGTGCACGCATGTGTGTGCGTGGGGGGGTGTGGGGGTGGAGGGTGTTATAGTGTATGATGTGCAGTCTCAGTGGCCCAGAGCTCCTCCATCTGCCACTGGGCAGGAGTTGACAAGGAATGTTAGATTCCAGGTCCTCTTCATGGAAAAAGACTGCTGCACATCAAAGACTGAGCCCTCGTTCCCTTTGGAGCGAGGGATGAGCGCTATATAGACTCATACATAGATGGTTAGACTCATAGATAGATGCTTAGACTCATACATAGATGCTTAGACTCATACATAGATGGTTAGACTCATAGATAGATGCTTAGACTCATACATAGATGGTTAGACTCATACATAGATGCTTAGACTCATACATAGATGCTTAGACTCATACATAGATGCTTAGACTCATACATAGATGGTTAGACTCATACATAGATGGTTAGACTCATAGATAGATGCTTAGACTCATACATAGATGCTTAGACTCATACATAGATGGTTAGACTCATACATAGATGGTTAGACTCATACATAGATGCTTAGACTCATACATAGATGGTTAGACTCATACATAGATGCTTAGACTCATACATAGATGCTTAGACTCATACATAGATGGTTAGACTCATACATAGATGGTTAGACTCATAGATAGATGCTTAGACTCATACATAGATGCTTAGACTCATACATAGATGGTTAGACTCATACATAGATGGTTAGACTCATACATAGATGGTTAGACTCATACATAGATGGTTAGACTCATACATAGATGGTTAGACTCATACATAGATGGTTAGACTCATACATAGATGCTTAGATTCATACATAGATGGTTAGACTCATACATAGATGGTTAGACTCATACATAGATGGTTAGACTCATACATAGATGGTTAGACTCATACATAGATGGTTAGACTCATACATAGATGGTTAGACTCATACATAGATGCTTAGACTCATACATAGATGCTTAGACTCATACATAGATGGTTAGACTCATACATAGATGGTTAGACTCATACATAGATGGTTAGACTCATACATAGATGGTTAGACTCATACATAGATGGTTAGACTCATACATAGATGGTTAGACTCATACATAGATGCTTAGACTCATACATAGATGGTTAGACTCATACATATATGGTTAGACTCATACATAGATGGTTAGACTCATACATAGATGCTTAGACTCATACATAGATGGTTAGACTCATACATAGATGCTTAGACTCATACATAGATGGTTAGACTCATACATAGATGCTTAGACTCATACATAGATGGTTAGACTCATACATAGATGGTTAGACTCATAGATAGATGGTTAGACTCATAGATACTACTAAAAGTACTCAATTGTTTTACTTAAGTAAAAGTATCAATAATGCACGTATGTAACTGCTCCGTTACATGTAAAAGTCCGGAATTCAAAATGTACTTGAGTAAAAGTACAAAAGTATTGGCATCAAAATGTATACTTAAAGTACCAAAAGTAGAAAGTACTCACTATTCCCATTTCAAGTATTTTCAAATGGACGAAATGTATATAGGGCTGAAGTGTTTAATGTATATGTTTTGTAATAATAATCAAAGTAACTATAGTAACTAAAGTTTTCAAATAAACGGAGTAGAAAAAAGTAGTAAAGGTATTGTAAATTGTAAATACTCAAGTAGTACAAGTACAAGTAACTCAAAATTGTACTTAAGTACAGCACTTAAGTAAATGTACTTAGTTACATTCCACCACTGGTGGTTAGACTCATAGATAGACAGCTAGACAGTAGACGTGTCGTAAGGAGGGAGGGATGTACAGTAGCTGCTTGTACAGTACAGGGCTGGGATGATGAGACTGGGTGAATGGGAGGTTGGGGCATCAGAGGAGAATGCATGGAGTAAAGCGGTGAATGGGAGGTTGGGGCATCAGAGGAGAATGCATGGAGTAAAGCGGTGAATGGGAGGTTGGGGCATCAGAGGAGGATGCATGGAGTAAAGCGGTGTGTTTTAAAGGTGCACTACTGAGTTGTACCTCCGGCTATACAGAAGCATATATATGCTCTCCTCTAAACGCTCCTAGACTCTCTCCAGATGCAGGTGGAGGAACGTCAGGATTTCCTGCTTCCACAGGCCGTCGCCGCCGGTGCTGCTATAGCTACTAGTGTGAACAATCCTGCATGCGCTCCGTGCCAACGAAGCGAGGTCAACTATTTGAACTCTCGCGGAAAACAGAGCCAAAATCGTTGTCTTTTACCTTGCGTCCTGCAACCAGGAGCCAGATGCCTCCTGGTTGTGAAAGTTATAGTTCTCTGAATCCCTCTACAGTTTGTTTACCATAATGGTGTTTATCCACGTACTATAGTATACAGCCACTGTACACCTGGCTGTTAGGCAGATACAGTATCTATCGCGGGGAGCATGATTCTTGAGCCTCGCTCGGTAATGCTCCAGTGTTGCATTCACGTCCAGACTGCTGGAGGATTGTTGTTGATGAGAGTTTACAGGAGACAGGCGATGGAGAGGCATGATGATCACATTAGGAGAGAGAGAGAGAGAGAGAGAGAGAGAGAGAGAGAGAGAGAGAGAGCACAGTTTGTAGTGTAGATGCGACTGGTTTTCTCCTGACAGCTGTAACATTTCAGAACTTGAACTCATAACATGTTTCAGTTTTTCTTCCTTGTGGTAATTCATTCATATTCTTTCTTTTTTATTTACGTGTCATAATAGTTTAGAATGTTCTGTTATTTCAATACATTGTGTTGTTCTGTACAGCAGGTGTATACTGTAATAGATCAACACTATAATAGGTCACACAATTATGCAATTGGATATCTGTTCACTAAAACTGTCAACTGTACCAACATCAGCGTCAACATAGCAACACATACACCAGTGACGTTATTATCTCAATCTAACACTGCTACCCCTGAAAGATAACAGCATCAATTTGGGCATAAAGGTTAGCGCTTGTTGTGGCCAGAAGGTTCCCAACTCAATCCCCCACACTGGCAGGGGAAATCTTTGTGGGGAAGTGAATGAGCAGCCACCGGTACCATGCATCGTTATTGAATTGACCAAAGCACTTAACCACAATAAGACCTGTGCACTTTGTCGTACGATGAGTAGTGAAGCGACGTGCTGTGAGCTTGTAGATCGGATATAAAAATAAAAATCACACCTGTGTGAACTGAGCGGTGCAACTATGGAACATCCAGGCCCCCAGTAACGCCCCTAGGGGGCCAGCCCGGTTCCGGCGAGCCTTCCCGCGTCCAAAACGGTTGATAAATGACAGAGTTACCGTGTGGGGGTCCCCGGAACATCCAGACCCCGGGGAACACGCCCAGGGGGCCGGCCCTGTTCCGGCGAGCCTTCCTACGTCCGAAACGGTCGAGAAATGACAGAGTTACCGTGTTGCAGCTTTCCGTGCTCGGACAGGGACACGTATACATAGGGACACACATAGCTGCAGAATGGAGCGGAGGCACCGCTCCAAAAACCTAACCCAGTGAAAATGGTGTAAACCCCCCCAATGTTCCAGTGGGCTGTGGTTGTACTGGGCAGCTCCCATGCAGGTGTGAACGTGAGTAACTGTGGAGCAAGGCATTGCTGATGAAATATAGGCCTACCACTCATGCCCATTGAATCTACCGGGATAAATAAAGTTTAATAAAAGAATCACATCACCGTCTACAAGCTGGTAAATGCCTTAAGTGGCAAAGAGGAGGAGGATGTAGTCCCCCAACGCACACGCACGCACGCACGCACGCACGCACGCACGCACGCACGCACGCACGCACGCACGCACACACGCACGCACGCACAGCCTGCCCCCATCCAAATAGCTGTTAAAACATCATAAATAATGAATAGACATATCCTCAACCAGGGCTCTGTTATTAGTTGTATAACCTTATTTTTTTTTCTCTCTCCTCGCCGTGGCTTTTAAAAACCAGGTAAAGATAATGAGAGAGACAGAGTCTGCTGCTGGAAAGCCGTCACCTCATTACGCTGCCCTGGCTGCGATCAATTACACGCGGCGGTTGTGTGGGCCCTGACACGGCCTAACCTGGAACGCATCTGTGTCGTTTATAGCTTTTAACCACTTTTAACCATTATTTCATATATTTAGCTGTTGAAAAATATCAGATCTACAAGCTCGTAGCGCGGCTCTCTATTTTTGAAAAATCGTGAAAAATGTGTGCAAATCTACGAATATATTATTCTTTCACATCGAGCATTTTTAACTCAAATCTTTGCTTCTGGGGGGGGGGGGGGGGAGTCTCTGTGGCCAGAAAACACCAATAATGTTTGGGGTCCTTCAGTCCTTCACATGAAAAAGTTTGAGCACAACATAGGGTTTTCTGAGGATTTAGAAGACATTTTGTAGAATTGACCTCAAGTCCAAATGGGCTAATGTCGCTCTGCCGCGGTGGCAGGAGCCAGGAACCCATGGCTTTTATTCTAGCAGATACAGTAGTCTGGAATCACTTCCTACGTGGGGGGTTTCAATCTGTTCATAAACGTAGATCAGTGGTTTTCATATCAAGGCCCATTATTTATTCAGCATTTGAGCCACGGAACACCATTTGATGATATTTAGCCTCTCAGACACAAAACTAAAGAATATTTTGTTATTGTTGATACACAATTCCATGCTGTTATATAACAATTCTTTATACATCCTCTAATTGTGTAGACTTCTTGTAAATTAAGTAATTCTTTTTTTACAATAATGTAACTCTTGAGAGCGTAAATTGGTGTTAATTTTACACTCTCAAGAGTTAAAGATCTATAAGGGTTAATTTGGTTACCAACTGTACATCATTCAGCTGGGGACCACCTGGAACCCCCTCAAGGACCACTGGTGAAAAACCACTGACCGAGATCAACTAACACCAGCGGTTCTCCAAGTGGGATCCAGGGATCCCCCCCTGGGGATTTTGCCAAATTCAAAACCAACTCTTATGGTGTTCCCTGACACAAATGATTCTACAAGTGGGGGTGAGTTTACATACATTCACTTTGGAAGTCCTTGACATGCCAATGTTTGAGAACAACCGAACGACACACCGTGGCGTTGTAGTCGTGTGGTTTTTTTTTTAGACGTGGAACATTTTTACAAGCGAGCGCTCACCCTGTCCTCCGGGGGGCTACATGGAAGTGCTTCAAAAGGCCTTTCATTTCTGAATGGAAGAAACGGGCGTATGGCCCGATACTTGTAATTGTTCCCGCGGAGCGAGCTTTTGAGAGGTGTGCGTTAAAGCTAATTTAGCCTGCGTTGGGGAATATGCAAGTCTGACTTCAGCGTTTTCATCAGCCGACTGCGAACGAGGACCTGCACTCTAAATGATGTCATCCCCCGAGCCACACCCATAGCACTATACTAGAGCAATTATGTGTGGCTCAAATTACAAGACCCTCCAGACGTTGTACGGTGAACATACATGCACGCACGCACACACGCACGCACACACACACACGTATGCACACACTTATGCACGCACGCGCGCGCATAGACACACACGCACGCACACACACACACACACACACACACACACACACACACACACACACACACACACACACACACACGTTTGTATTACATATACTTGTGACGGGGGACATTTTTAACCCCAAACCTAAAATAGAAAAAATAGCGGATCAACGCGCTCACAACATACAGCATGGCAAAACGTTGTGAGATCTGTGATTTTCGGTGCACGACATCAGCGCGCAACCATGAAAGTATAAATGGGGCATAACTTTTCGTCACCGCTAAACCCCTTATCCCTAAACTTCTTTGCCTTTTTTACTATTTTGAAAAACATTTTTGAATAGTTCAACTAGCCAATCTACATTGACACGTTGTGAGCTTGTAGACTGGCCATTTCAACTATTCAAAAATGTTTTGCAAAATAGTAAAAAAAGGCAAAGAAGTTTAGGGATAAGGGGTTTAGCGGTGACGAAAATGGAGCCCTATAAGTCCTAAACCTATAGAAGTGCCTGATCCTAACCCTAAACCTCACCAAAGAATATTATATACATCTGTTTTAACCACAACACAATGAAGCATTTATTTATTTATATTTTCTCAATTCTACTATACGTGTGAGCCCATTGTATAGTACAATAATAATAATACAATACAAACACATACATACAGTACAAACACACATACGTACAGCATAGAGGTGCCAACTCAGTTGTGGAGTGAAAAAGTTGCAAAGTGCTTTTTACTCTTTACTTTTTCAAAAGGTATTTTTGTATTTACATATTTTCATACAGTACACACACACACACACACACACACACACACACACACACACACACACACACACACACACACACACACACACACACACACACACACACACACACACACACACACACACACACACACACACACACACCTCCCTTGAGTCTCTCACTTATTACGTTAGGCAAGAAGAAGAAGAAGAAGACGACGAAGAAGAAGAAGAAGAAGGAAAAAAAATCAATATTTCAGCGGGGGTATTTTTAAAAGCTGCCGCGGTTCCAATTCTGAGCCGCCATTTGCTTTGAGTGTTTGATGCTTTCTATGAAAAGACCCCCCTCCCTCCGCCCGCCCCCCGCTCCCCCGTCCCCGCCAGCGTTAACCCATTCTGGACGGGAACCCCTGTTGGTGACGTTTTAAGCATTATGTTTAGCTATTGTAAAAATCGTAAAAATGTGTCGCAAATTTGGAATATATATTCTTTCAGAGTGAATGTTTTTAACTCAAATCTTCCCTGGAACAGCATGTTTTCAGATGGGGTTCGGCGGCCGATTACATAATATTTTTGGGGGTCCTTCACATGAAAATGTTTGAGAATCACTGACATAATAGACAGAAAACTGTCATGAATTAGAAGAACATTTTGTAGAATGGAGCTGCAGGTCTAAGTGCGTTAACCCTGCAAACCAACCACCCAAGGAGAGCAGGCGAGGCCCGGCGCCTCCGCCGCCCATGCTCTATGGGTGACTGTACACTCCAATTTTCAGATAGATAAATAAATAAATTATATAAAAGATAAATAAATAAATGCGTGGTTGAATGCGAGGCGGAGTGCGTGCCGTGCCATCCTCGGGTGACACCCGGCTCAATTGGTTTACAGTCACAGAGTCTGGAGAGAAGCCGTGCCGGGAGCCGTGGACGAACGCAGCGAGATGCCGTCTTTTAACAGCGTAACGTGTACGGTGAAAATCCGTACACGTTTGTCCAACTCTGAGAGGGTACAATTTGACCCCCTATAGGGTCCGTTGTTGCACTCCTAAGTTCACTGCTGCTGTGCACCCACCGCTGCCTGGCTGTAGTGGTCCATTATGCCTAATTTATAGTCTGTTATGTACGATGGTGTCAAGCGTGAAAATAGCACACGTTGTTTGAGCTTGCATATCTAGTATTTTTCGCCACATTACGAGCCGTCATACGACAACGTATAAATCAGGCATTTGGCTCATAAACCAAACCCCCCCCCTTCGCTTCACACTCACACTACATTTGTTTGGAGTATAATGAACAAACTGTGAAATATTGTTTGAGTTTTCGCCGGGCATGCCACGGCTGAAAAAAAAGGAAAGAAAAAAATAAAATGTGAAGGGAAGAGAAAAGAAAGGGAAAAGCTTGGAGGCATGTTTGCTGCTGAACATCTGAAGGAAAACTGAGCTGAATCTCACACAGTCTCATTAGAAGGTCTAGGAAAGTCTAATATTGACTCTGCCGTGGTGAGAACAAATGCCCTCTTCAAATAATTTACAAGATGCTCCTCTGCAGCTAATTAGGATATGAAACAAGAGCAGCTTCATGCCCATTACAACTACATGATGATTCACTAGCAATGACCATAGCTCTGTGTGCGTGCGTGCGCGCGTGCATGTGCCTGTGTGCGTGTGCCTGTGTGCGTGAGAGAGAGTTTGTGATTTTTGTGCACGCTTGTTTTATTGTGCTTTCTTTTTGTACATAATACTATGTATGCTAGTGATCTTGTGTGTGTTGGGTTGTGTTGTGTGTGTTTGTCTGATCATATGTGTTTGTGAGTGCACATGCCTTTGCGCGCGCGCATGTGTGCGTGCGTGCGTGCGTGCGTGCGTGCGTGCGTGCGTGCGTGCGTGCGTGCGTGCGTAGGGCCTCCTTGGCTCTGCTACATACCATCAATAATTCACAAGCCAAGATGGCAATTACAGGACCATGTACAATCAAACTAAATATTTGATGAAGCACTAAAACAGTCCCTCTCTCTCTCACACACACACACACACACACACACACACACACACACACACACACACACACACACACACACACACACACACACACACACACACACACACACACACACACACACACACACACACACACACAGCATCTCTCTCTGTCCTTTCTTTCACTCATTTTGCCACACACGTGTACATGTATGCACGCATGCACTCACACACGCACACATCCGCACACACACTTGCGCACACACACCCTTTACTGTGTCTTTTGTCACAATACATTAGGGCCGTGGTCTCCTATTCCCTAAACTTTGTCTTGACACACAGAAACGGTTTATTTTGCTAAAAGGGCCCCGCACACTTCACTGGCTCCATCTGAAATATTGAGTGGCAACATTCTGCATTCTTTAAGTCTCCAGATAGCTCACGGCTTATTAAGTGTTCTCCTGCCTCTTTGTCTGCAAATAAACACAGTGACACAAAGGAAGACTCATTGCAGCAGCCAGTCTCCCTCCAGTGGGACTGAGCCCAATCAAATTCATCTGAATCACTGCCATCTCTGCCCACTCTTTATCTGGGATCACAACCATCAGGCATTATTCTATATAAAAAAGAAATGACTCAGAATACATATGAGCCTTGATGCAGCGAAGACTCTACTGTCTAACGATACTAGTAGTATTAACCGCGTGAACCCTATAATGTTCCTATTCTCGTAGTAGAGGCGAACATTCGGTGGAGAGAAAATTGTGTGTGTATAGTGCCCCCGGTCAATTAAGTAAATAAGTATGGACACTGAACTGCACTCCATGTAGTATGTGTAATGTTACTGTACTGAGGATAATAATATGAATGGTTCAGGTGTGTATGGATCTCCCAGCATGGGAGACCAAAGTTCTATCACCAGGGGAGGTATTGGGTTTATGAGCCTCAGCACTACTTGACAACCAGGAGGTGTCCTGGGTCTACACCAAGCCCCCAGTAAGGAGGTGTCCTGGGTCTACACCAAGCCCCCAGTAAGGCTATCCAACGTTGAAGCTGCCACTACCTACTGGCGAAAAGAGAAACTGCAGCACTTTCATGGAGGTGGACGCACATGACGGGCTTTGAGGTCTGGGCTTAACTTCCGCTCACTCGAGCCATTGTGTTATAATTGTCTTCCGGGTGCTTCAAAACGCCACTGAGCAACTTTCATCAAAATGAATAGGGGGGTGGGGTGGGGGGTGGGGGGGCTAACGCTCCGGTTCGGTCTCTATCCTTGTATTACTCTATGGTCTACACCCTAGAGCAGTGGTTCCCAAAGTGGGGTCCTTATGGGTCTGTAACTCAGAGAGTGTACAAATGGAACCAAATGGACGCTAGCGGGTCCATTTGGTTCCATTTGTACACTCTCAGAGTTAAATTAACATTGATTTTACAATATACATTGTGGTCCCAGAGATAGAAATGCCATTAAATAGGGGACCGTAGCTTAATTCAATTCAAACTGGGGGTCCTTGAAATTAAAATGGTTGAGAATCACTGCTAGAGCCGTAAAAGTGTTCTCTTATGGGAGACCCTGGCATATCTTTTCAAATGGGGGTCCGCGGGGTGATGATAAGTGTCGATTTGGGGGTCCTTGACTTGATAATGTTTGGGAACCACTGCCCTAGAGTAGGGAGACCATCTCCAAAATATTGCAGATGTTCTATTTATGTATCAACATTCTCTACCATACAGATTGGTTCAAATAAAACATATTGTTGCAGATTTAGGAAGTGTGAAGATAAACCAACTACGTGACCTCCGATTTCAAACGAAAGGAAAGAAAGAAATCATGTGAAGTTGGCGTGAAGAACCGTGTGGCATGGAACCAAAGTTGAACGGGTTAGAAAAATGAATAAATGTGGGGTGGGACGGCCGCGGTTTGGTGCCCTGTTGGACCATGAGAGCACACACACCACATGGAGTCCTGTTGGACCATGAGAGCACACACACCACATGGAGTCCTGTTGGACCATGAGAGCACACACACCACATGGAGTCCTGTTGGACCATGAGAGCACACACACCACATGGAGTCCTGTTGGACCATGAGAGCACACACACCACATGGAGTCCTGTTGGACCATGAGAGCACACACACCACATGGAGTCCTGTTGGACCATGAGAGCACACACACCACATGGAGTCCGTGCTGGCCCGGTTCGAATTAAATACCACCCGAGGTGCATCCCTGCAGTGGTTCCCCAAACTTTCAGGTCGAGACCCAAAAAGAGAGCGTTTTCCCAAGACCCAAACTAGTGAAAATAGCAGCTCTACAAGCACAACGCGTTGCTTTAATTGCGCCATGATTTGAGCTTCTGGATCGTCTATTATTTTATTTATATTTTATTTACGGAATTTTGTTCTAAAATGTATAAAGTTATTTTATTTATTTTTTAAATAATGTTATATTATTTATTTTAATTTTAAAAAGAATATCTATACAGCATGTTTTAAAAAGTGATTTTTACTCGAGTCGTGGCCCATAAAAATGTGTCCGTGGGCTAAAAAAATGTGTCCCGACCACCAGTCTCTCCTCCTCGTCTGTCTCTCTGATCACGACACCTAGCTAAATAAAAGCAGAATGCCCCAAAATGTATAGAAAAAAATCACACCCGTGTGAACTGAGTGGTGTAAGGTTTTATATAGCATGATCAGCTGTGGTCTGACGTAATGTCTGACGTAATGAAATCACACCCGGGTGAACTGAGTGACCACTTTCCTAGATCTAGGCTATAACACAAAGAAATCACCTGGATGTGATTTCACAACTGGCTTTTTTTGTGCAGAGAAAATGACCACGGTTGCTACGGTCATCCAGTTCACCCGGGTGTGATTTAATTACGTCAGAAATTATTTTGAACATAGCAACCATGGTCATTTTTTTCTGCACACAAAAGCCAGTTGTAGGAGTGGTTTACACCACTCAAAAAGTATGAATAAAATGAACTAAAATAACAACTATTCGTTAAGAGAAATACAATAACGTAGCAGTGCAATGTTGCAAGGAACTGGAAGGTGACAAAGCGGTATCGAGTTTAAACTGAGGTCAAATGTGTGTGAGAGAGAGTGAGAGAAATAGAGTGTGCATGCTCTCAAGTGTATGTGTGTGTGTGTGTGTATGTGCGTGCGTGCGTGCGTGCGTGCGTGCGTGCGTGCATGATGTGTCGTGTGTGTTCAAGGAGAAAGATAAATAGGAAGCGAGAGCAGAGAACATGTGAAGCAAGAGTCAGGAGGGCAGGTGAAAGGTCTGCAAAAATACAGATACAGATGTATTGTTTGAGGGGAAAAAAACTACAACTAAGCAAATAGGCTACAAACAAAACAACACATGCTGGATTTGTGGAGAGCCGACATGAACAGAACATCCCATAATTATCTCATTCTGCCTGATGCTCTTCCAGGGAGAAAGGAGAGATATGAGAGAGAGAGAGAGAGAGAGAGAGAGAGAGAGAGAGAGAGTGGATCAGATACAGGGAGAGAAATGGAAAGGTTTATTCTTAACCCACCCTTTATGCACGCACACACACACACACACACACACACACACACACACGCACACACACACGCGCGAGCGCACACGCACACACACGCACACACAACATCCTCCCTGAATGAACTCGGGTTACTTCAGGTTTCTCCTCAGCTGTATTGTGGCTCCGTTGCCATGACAAAGAGCATATTAGTCGCGGCGATCAGAAATCACTCCATGACATAATGGTCCGATGAGACACACTAAAATATGTGAGTGGCGCTGGTGACCTCACAGCCTGGGAACGGACTGGAAATCACCGCAACATGCTCCAAGCACAGCACAACAACACAACATGATCCAAGCACAGCACAACAACACAACATGCTCCAAGCACAGCACAACAACACAACATGATCACACAACAAACAATGGATGCACAGTGTAAGGCAGCGCCTTCGTTAAATAAAGTCAGAGATAAATTGACTGTGTTAATTCTAGTGCGGATATGCATATATAGACACAGCATGCACTCCTGCGGCCACGTGCGTGTGCGTGTGCGTGCGTGCGCGCACATGCACGCACACACACACACACACACACACACACACACACACAGAAACACACACACACACACACACACACGCACACGATACTTGACCAACTTGATTAATCCACACAGAGCGGTCAGGACTGATCAAGGCTAAAAGACTTTAAAACACCTTTTTGAAGCAGGGAGAAGCATCACAAAGCATCAAACATCCACTGTGGGCTGTAGTCAGGCCAAGGCCAGTATAGCCACTGGAATAAACGTGTCCCCCCTACCCTACACACACACACACACACACACACACACACACACACACACACACACACACACACACACACACACACACACACACACACACACACACACACACACACACACACACACACACACACACACACACACACACACACACACACACACACACACACACACACACACACACACACACACACACACACACACACACACACACACACACACAGGCCCCCGTGTGCAGCCAGAGCAACAGATGTGATCTGGGCGTGTGCGGCTCTGAAAGTCACACAGAGTTTAGCATCACAACAAACACAACGCATCAAACGCCAAGGCTGAGAGCGCACACTGAGGGACCCAGCAGGGGCGCAACAGCAGGTGCATGGACACATGCACACGCACACACGCACACACACACACACACACGCACACGCACACACACACACACAGAAATATATATACACACACACACACAAATATATATACACAAAATCCCATACAAAAATCCCAACTCACACACATACACATGCACTGATGCACAAAACTATCAGACGATGATGAGTGTCGCCACTAGCCAGCCTTTAAACACTGAACACCTCTGCATCTCTGTGAACGCAGGCAGAGAAAGGAAGGTTGTATTATCAGTGACCAGTGCTTTACAACCAGAGAAAGGAAGGTTGTATTATCAGTGACCAGTGCTTTACAACCAGAGAAAGGAAGGTTGTATTATCAGTGACCAGTGCTTTACAACCAGAGAAAGGAAGGTTGTATTATCAGTGACCAGTGCTTTACAACCAGAGAAAGGAAGGTTGTATTATCAGTGACCAGTGCTTTACAACCAGAGAAAGGAAGGTTGTATTATCAGTGACCAGTGCTTTACAACCAGATAAAGGAAGGTTGTATTATCAGTGACCAGTGCTTTACAACCAGAGAAAGGAAGGTTGTATTATCAGTGACCAGTGCTTTACAACCAGAGAAAGGAAGGTTGTATTATCAGTGACCAGTGCTTTACAACCAGAGAAAGGAAGGTTGTATTATCAGTGACCAGTGCTTTACAACCAGAGAAAGGAAGGTTGTATTATCAGTGACCAGTGCTTTACAACCAGAGAAAGGAAGGTTGTATTATCAGTGACCAGTGCTTTACAACCAGAGAAAGGAAGGTTGTATTATCAGTGACCAGTGCTTTACAACCAGAGAAAGGAAGGTTGTATTATCAGTGACCAGTGCTTTACAACCAGATAAAGGAAGGTTGTATTATCAGTGACCAGTGCTTTACAACCAGAGAAAGGAAGGAAATTATTGTATTCAATTAACTTGATTGAATTGATGCAAAGTTGTGATTGTTACTTTTTAAATCTTTAAAAGGAAGACACAAAGAAGGGGATATTTACTGGAGACCCATTAAACTTGGTCCTGCGACCCAAACATGGGTCCCGAGCCAGTGTTTGGGAAACAGTTATGTGGACTACCAACCCCTGCCTCTGTACTGTACTGTACTGTACTGTACTGTACTGCACTGTACTGTACTGTACTGTACTGTACTGTACTGTACTGTACTGTACTGTACTGTACTGTACTGTACTGTACTGTACATGTCATCAGTCGATACAGCCACGGTAAACCACTCACACATTGACGTCTACTATTGATCTATAGAGGGGATATTTATTTACCCGTGTGTGTTTATTTTATTTCTTCATCTCCACATACTTATGTACAGTACAAAAGCGGGTCCTGGCTCTGATGAGAATATGTTATTTTCAGTGGACTGACTGGTCAATACAATACCCTTGGTATTCTGTTTCTCCTTTCATTGGACTCTGCGTATATACTTGAAGCATGCAGCATTTATTGTTTGCGGTGTGTTCAGTTAACTGTAACACTTAAGGGACCATACCGCCGCTGTCTAATCACAGCCATGTATCGTGCATAATAGACTATTTACCTGTTAATGGCTGTATTTTTAGATTTTGCGTTTGTTAAAACCATTCCCTGTAGTCAAAGTAAAGACATACAGTAATAGAATGTAAACAAACGTACCTGAAACATTTAGTCAACGTTGGCTAAAGATTCGTGCACTGTTAATAAGTTATGAACGTTTTAGTTTTGTTGGTAATTTTTTTTGGCTAGACCTCTCAAATCATTCCGTGCTTTAAAAAACGTTACAATGTGGCAATAACATAACTTTGACACAAAAATGGCAACTTAAAGTTCACTATGATGGACTGCAAGTTGATTCACGCTTAAGCAAATTGAATCCCGGAAAATCATACAAACCACAATATGCTTTGGAAAATGTTCAGCAGCAAATATAAAGTATACCATGAGTTGTAGTCAATGGAGCTAAAGTGCTGCCGACCACGGGTATGGACCTTTAATGACTTCAACTTCTTATGACCCTCGTGGTCATAAGAAGTTAAAGTAATATGTCTATCATTTTAGAGACTGTCTCTGTGTATCACTATTTAGAGATATACAGATACGGCCTGGGCCAGCTTAGCGGTCCAGGAACCCTGGCTGGTAATCCAGTGTGTTGCGGGTTCGAGTCCCGATCCCGACGAACTTTACTGTGTGTCTTCTCTCTCCCCGTTTCCTGTCAAGATACTGTATATCTATCAATAAAGGCAAAAAAGCCAAAAAAAATATCTTAAAAAAGAAATATACAGACACGTTGGTCAATTCAATTGGTCTACATTACAGAGGACAAACACACACACACACACACACACACACACACACACACACACACACACACACACACACAGTCCCTCCTCCCCCTCTCTCTCCCCATCACTACCACTTTGCCTACCACTGCTCCCGTCTCCTCCCAGACAGGGGGCCGGCCTAACAACCTGTCTGCCAACCGAGCGGGAGGAGAAAATCCCCTCCCTGACATGGTGATTGACAGCTCCATCCTCCAACCCCGCCGCGGAAATCAACCTGCCAGTCAGTGGGAGGGACGGCGGAGGTGGATGAGGCCAGGAGGAGACGGAGGAATTGTCCCCTCACATTTAAATACCGTCTATAATAGCCGGTCATCTATCACGCGGGCTGGCCCGGGTTATTCTTAGACACATACATTAGCCCTTGGCCCAGATAGGAATGTCACCCAGCTTAAACATCCAATTTGTTCAGCAGGGCCGGGCCAGGGGTTCTGTTGCTTGACAGGACTTACAAACAAGCCCAAATGGCCCCATTTTTCACTCCTGGGGCCTGCTGGCTTTCTAATGTAGTCGAGAGAGAGAGGCCCCCAGGCCTTGTGCCAGCTATACAGCTACCTACAGCTAGCTACTACAGCACTATACGCTACTGAGAGGGGGGAGAGAGAGAGAGAGAGAGAGCAAGCGGAGTACTTGTAAGTGAACTGATATACTACACACTTCTAGCCTAACACACACATGCTCTCTTTGTTGCTTTTTTCTCTCCGTCACGGCAGCACGCACACATGCAAATATACCTGTATACAATACAAATTCATACGCACACGCACACGCACACGCACACACACACACACACACACACACACACACACACACACACACACACACACACACACACACACACACACACACACACACCATCAAGATAACAGACGTTCAGGGCACTGTATCTTCTGAGAGTTTTTGGGAGGACGTCTAAACTCTAAGTTCATACAATAAGATCCTCGACACCTTCTATACACACCCTCTGTATCTCCACCCAGTTAGCAACTTAACATAGCACCCCACGCCCCCACCCACCTCCACCTCCACCAACAACCATGTTTGGACGAGGATGAATCCACCAGTTCCAGCCTGCTGTATAGCCCCGGGGGGGTCATGGGAGATATAATGTACTGGTACGCTTGAAATGAAGCCATAGATTCCCATCAACAAGGCTGCTATATGGACAGATTTGGAGCATATTGGTAAACAGAGGGAGAGTGAGGCTAGCAGATGCCACCAGTTAAAACCCAGCAGACTGGGAGACAGACAGAGTGAGAAATATTATGGGGCTATAGAAGCCTAGAGCCTTGACGCGTCACACGGCTGGCTCTGGCTTATAGTCTACGACGGGACAGCTCACTGTGGAGAGCTGGAGGCGTCCTCCACCCTGAGACACAGGAGGAGGAGAAATATCAACATGACTTTAAGTTTGTATAGTCACGCTGTGACGCTGCAGTGGATCAAACACATGTACTTAGTTGGTGTGGCTAGGAAGGAAAAACAGTACGTACTGCATGCCATCTCTAGGCTTTTTTCTTTTTCCGTGGGCTGGGGTGGGGTGGGGTGGGAGGGGCTACCTAGCCTACGTTTACCAGCTTTCTGAATATGCCATTTTATCCGCATACGCATTTCATGGGAGATGCGAGTAGCGCAGCATCACCTGCATCAGTGTGCCTCTCTATGAGTAGTTTGCCAATTATTTTCTCAACGGCAGTAGATTGATGAAGTCCCACTCTTACTACTACTGTAGAAATACTTCTACTTTTAAGTATTTTATACTGCAACAAAATAACAAAAAATCCCTTTAGTTACGAAGAGTATTTCACATCTTTGTATTCATTATTATCAGTTCCACAGCATGGAGAGTGACTCATCTCTCACCCAGCGGTCTGACAAATGTTTCTCTTTATAGCGATTACTATTCCAAACAGGGCCATGGTTGCAGAGAGCTAATATAGTGGGTGAACTATTTAATTAAGTGTCTGCCTGGTGATGGGCGAGCGTCTTGCTTTATTGAACCAAAATTAAAAAAATAACTGTGCCATTTGAATAAATGCCTGGGGGTTGCCTGCAAACCATTCCATTTCAATATCGCATGCATGCCACTTTATAACCTTCTCCAGCGCCTGAACCCTTCAATTGTCGGTGAACGCAGGACAAAAACAAAACGACAGCCATGACACTCGCAGGGTGAAACAAATAAGCATGTTGTGTGTCGTTTACCTGACTGACAAGGGGAAAATGGCTTGCTGGCGTGTTTTTCCCCAACCTTTTGTTTGTCCACCATAGCATTAATTTTGTCTACAAGATAGGGAGGTGTATACAGTAGATATTATGTCTACAGAGTGGTATCTAGTAGATGCCATATTATAGATACTATCCGCACATTCATAACAGTTGATTTGTTGTTTATACAGAAGGGGCATTATGATGCAAGCATTACAAAGTAAATGTAATTTACACATGGCTTTGAAGTCGGCTCCGACTGCATCAGAGTGCCTCAAACCACAGGCCTAATCAAACACGATGCTGGCCCGAGCACGCAGCGAAGAGAACATTTCTAATGCTGCGAGTCAACGTTGTTGAGGAAAAACTACACCTAATTGGTATGAAACTTGTTTGTGCGGGCAGGGCTCTATGTTTTTGTGATATCTAGATCTCTCCAGATTCTTTTTTTTATTTTTTATCACAGAGCACACTGCTATTCTCCATCTGTTTGGCCTCAGCTTGGTTTCTGCTGTGCTGGGACCCTGGGTCACGGACAAGGTGAACCCAAACCGCACCATCTGGCAAGACCTTGAGCTGGACCCGGCCAACAGGGGCTCCGATATCCGTCGCAGGCTTAACCCATTCTGAACGGGAACCCCTTTTGGTGTTAGCATTATGTTATGCTTTAGCTATTGAATAATAGCAGATCTACAAGCTCATAGCGCGCCACCGAGTGGCGCGCTACGAGCTTGTAGGTCTGCTATTTTTGAAAAGTCGTGAAAATGTGGCGCAAATCTTTGAATATATATTTCAGAGCGAACATTTTTAACTAAAATATTAGCTTCTGGGGGGTCCCTGGAACTACATATTTTGAGATGGGGGTCCGTGGCCCAATAGAGATAATTCTGGGGGTCGTTGACATGAAAAAGGTTGAGCACCACTGACATAGAAACATGGGTTTTTCAGAAAAATGTTAGGATTTAGAAGCCTTTTTTTTAAATCGACCTCAGTCCAAAATGGCTTAAAAACACTCTGGAATAGCTGGTCCCATTCCTGCTGAGCAGATTGTTTCATTAACACATCATGTGTGCTGGTGATGTGGCTTCCATTAGCAAAAACAGGAGAGCCACGATGGTCATTCTCAGGTTTCTTTGTCAGGAAGAAAGTTCCTGGCGTGCAGGGTTTTGACAGGAGTTGTGCAAGTTTTTGGACGGGGCAGTTTTTTAGGTAGGAAATAGTATAGATTTCAGTCTTCTATAACACGCTGTCTGCATCTTATTGTGAATATAGGGAGGCTGTTGGAAATCCTTTGATTGAATGATTTGACTGTCCGCTGTTTTTCATCCCTTGTTTCATTTCGACGAAGGAATGGAAATCTGAAGATTTGTCATATAGATTATAGAACACGCTAGATTGTAAAAGATGTTATGCCCAAAAAATGCACTAAATACATTGTACAAAGATAAAGACTTTACTCTAAATAATTAAATAAATACATATTTTTAAAATGTATATACATCCTCCTTAATGTGACTATACAGTGCTCGATAAACATAGCATAAAATAAAACATTTAGCCAAGAACTCAGCTGTTTCAGCCTCCTCAATGTCTGAAAGAGGCCCTATACTGTATGTCAATGACATCTTTCCCCCCAGTCATCTGACCTACAGAGTATACCTCCCCTCTGTGTACAAAAGAAAACAAAAAAATGATGTGAAACCCCCCCCCCCACGACACCACAGCATGAAACCTCAGATAATAAGAAAGAAAAAACATAATCAGTCAGATTTGAATTTATGCCGTATTTATCCATTTTTTATTTTCATTTTAACCCATTTTTGGCGGGAACCCCTTTTGGTGTTTTAAACATTATGTTATAATTGCTATTGAAAAATAGCAGATCTACAAGCTCATAGCGCGCCACCGAGTGGCGCGCTACGAGCTTGTTGGTCTGCTATTTTTGAAAAATCGTAAAAATGCGGCACAAATCTTTGAATATATATTCTTTCAGAGCGAACGTTTTTTTTTTTTTTTTTTTTTTTGACATCAGGCCTAAATGGGTTAAAACAATAGGGCGGCTTTGCGTGGATGAAGAATGAAAGCGGCTTCATTGTCCGGAGCGTAAGGATTGATGTCAACATTCATCTCTTCATATTCCGAGCCCGCCGTAAGTGGATTACTCATGAAATCATTCACAGCTAATAGCATCCAGACGCCAAAGTAGTGGAGGAGAGCGAGAGGCAAGAGATTAAGGTCTCCCGCCCCAGCCATTCCGACAGTATCCTTTGCCTTTTCTCCTCGACCCATTTAAATCTGCATTTCACGCTTTATTTGTATGTACAGGATTTACTACGACGTGGCTCTTTTGTAAAAAAAATATCCACAGAAAGGAATTGTGATATTCTTTTGATATCTGTGCTATTTCCAGGGGGGCTTCGGTTTACACTTGCCTCTCCATGAAAATCAATATTCCTGATGGAGCTTTATTTAATTGTGATACTGAGGCTGAGATTATTACTGGGTGTTCTGTTTGCACAAATATAGGCAAGAAGCGAGGATTCATGCTGTGTGTTAGCATGCGTGCCTGCCTGCCTGCCTGCGTGCGTGCGTTGCGTGCGTGCGTGTGTGTGCTTACACGCACACGCACACACACACACACACACACACACACACACACACACACACACACACACACACACACACACACACACACACACACACACACACACACACCAAAAACAATCCTGGGGCAGCTGAGAGCATAATAACCTACCTTGGTGTCAGTAATACAAACAGGCCTCAATCAATGGACTGCCAGAAAAAAAAAGCCCAAGTTAGGAGAGGCACTTTATTACAAATATCATAAATATTCATAAGAGGCTGTGAAGTGAGGTGTAATTGATACAGCATTGTTGGGAAAGCAGAAGATATTCCAGCATGGCCGACTGCCACAGGAGAGACACCGCGTCCTCGGAGAGGGCTGCAGGTGCAATGCCTGGATCCATACCAGACGCGTGCGCGCGCGCAAATACACACACACACACACACACACACACACACACACACACACACACACACACACACACACACACACACACACACACACACACACACACACACACACACACACACACACACACACACACACACACACACACACACACAACCAATATGTGCAAGTTTACAGCCATGCATGCATGCGTGCATACATACACACAGTCGCGCAGACACTGAGAATCTCAATACGCAGCATGAACTGACACACACACACACACACACACACATACACGATATACATGTACTGTATGCGCGTACGTGCACTTGCAGTCACTCTGGCGAAGATGCATGCATGTGCAGAAACACTCACAAGTTTATAATGCTATCAATAAGAAATATGACACCTATATATGCTGTCCCTGTCTCTCTCTATCTCACTCTCTCACTCATTCTCTCCCTTTTCTCTCCCTCCAGGCAATTTGATCTGATCTCAGGTCAGCGGTGCACAGGGCTTTTGTGCGAAAACAGCAACACACCCTGCAGGGCCGAGCGCGGCCAAATACCTCCATGACAGAAGCATGAGCTCAGCATCAGCTGCTGGGCGTTTTCCTTCTCCGAGAGAGACCCACGTTAACCCTCCAACAAAAGCAAACTCGAGTCAAGACTCTGTCTGTGTGTTTACGTATTATATAGATTACATCCAATACAGCTGCTTAAGCCAGACATGACAGTTAAGCCCGGCACGGCGCAATGAGAGACGACAGGGTCAGAGGGTCAGCGTAAAAGACAAGGCACCATGGGAGATGTAGGCTTCTTCCCAAGGAGGAAACAGCTGCCTCTCGTCCTGTTAGATTGGCGAGGGACTTCCAACGGAGAACGCAGTAGTGGATATGCACTTTGCTGTGAAGCCGTGAGCTGTGAGCCTCCCTAAAATGTGGAAATTAGCTGGATGCTCACTAGTCATGACTCGGACTGTGTCCTCCGAATCGGAACACATCCTCTTGGCTAGTGTTGAATGTGTGTTAATGCTGCCACGGCACGGAGCTATGTGTCCCTGGAGCCAGAGAGCTATCCTAATCTCCTCCAGTCTCTCCTGCACAACCACAGTTACAAACTACAGCACTCTGACCAGTCGGATAAAAATGTATCAAAGGAACATATCCTATTTTTGAGGGTGTCCAGCTTTTATGTGCACAAACGTTGTACTATACACGATCATAACATTCCATTTGACAATGAATGGACAATTTTACTGTCTATTTTACGTCATGATATGACATGACGCAAATTGTGATTGGCCGAAAGGAGACGATGTATGATGATGTACAATGATAAGAGCGCGCCTCACTTCACACAGGTGTGATTTTTATTTTTTTAAAGGAACTATACAACATAGTAAAATAGTTAGAATGTTTTTTTTTATATTTAATATCATATTGTTTATGTGCCTAAAAATGTTGGTTTGAGCCTAAATCACCACTCTGATATAACCAGTCCATGTCATTTCTGTCTGGCTTCTAAAGCAGCTTTAGCTGCAGTACCACAATGTCCTGATGTGGTTGGGGCGCTGTGTATGCAAATAATTTTCTCTGCCACACCCTCATCCCGGCTACTCCCCTCCCACATATTTGACTCATTATAATAAGGCCTACACCCTCTCCCCTCCCACAGTCTCCCAAAATGCTAATTTGGAACTGAAGAGGGAGAGGGATTATACAAAGTAGGGAGACACCTATGACATCACGAGTAGCACCAAATCAGTCGGCCTGTTGTGAGACCACTGTACATAAAAACCCCCATATGATGAGAATTGTTCAAAGTTATTTGTGGGGATAGAACACCAAATAATGGGAAAAGTTGAATTTCATGTTGTCCATTCTTTAAGTCCATTCAGACAGTTAGTTAGGAATATGACTGTGAATTAAATTAAAATATATATATTTAAATATGTGGGAAAAATTGTGTATTTTCTTTTGTTCCTGCCGAGAAAATAAGTTCTGTGCAATTTGAGCTTAATAAATGCGACCAGTAAACCTGCAAAAGCAACTATAGGTCCAGGTTGAAATAATGCGTAATTAATAGCTTTCTTAAATCAAATTAGTAGTACACAGCTAGACATTCTATCGTGTTTTCCTTATAAGAAAGAGCCATCTGTTTCTGTTTTAGTTTAGAGAGAGAGAGAGGAGAGAGAGAGAGAGAGAGAGAGAGAGAGAGAGAGAGAGAGAGAGAGAGAGAGAGAGAGAGAGGAGGTTAACAAGACACGAGAGTGTGCACGTACCCTCCCTGATTTGTAGGCATAGCCGTTGTGCTCTTCACACCATTTGTTCTGTTGTCCCTTACAGATAGCCAGGTCACACATGGCCTCATTAATAGACCACCATGTATCCCACCATAACCCCTGCATACAAGGCAAAGAACACACTTACTGTAACACACCTATAACCACCGCCCTACATTTTATATACGTTGGTGTAGGCTGGTGTCACGTCACGGAAATAGCCGATCTACAAGCTCACAACGCGTCACATCGCGATGCATTGTGAGCATGAAGATCTGCAAATTTTTTTCGTGCATTTTCTTTTTTTTATGAATAGAAAATACACATAAAAAACATGCAGTAATCCTGGTCTCGGCCAGCCGGGGCACTTGATGGAGGGGAAAGGAACTGGTTGGATTGGAATAACGTCTTCCTTACACGCGCTATACGTCCAACCGGGGTAACTCACCCCAGTCAGGTGAAAAGAAGCAGTTTGGACTCCTCATGCACTGAAGGAAGCATGAGGTCAGTCCGTTGCTCTCCCCAGGTTGGCAGAGGGAGTGTAGCGCCCAGGATTACATTAGATAATTGACCCTGGGTGAGTGTTAAGGTTAGGGTTAAAGAAAGAGTTTTACAAAATCTGTGGGATAAAAATGATTAAAAAGGAAAAAAATAAAAAATAAAATACTATAAACACGTCCAAATTAGGAATGCTAAGGTCACAGAGGTCACAAAGGGGGGGGGGGGGTGTAGTGGACTGCCATCAGGGTCTTTGCTCAGTCACAGAGGGGGGGGGGGGGGGGCAGCATCGTCTATACGTATACGCGCAATGCGCTCAGCGAGTATAGGGCAACAAGCCTATACAAGTATAGTGCCAAGCCGACCCTCATAATAACAATTTTCTCCACGGCTCCGCCACGAACGAGCAGCCGTGTGACGTGTGTGTGTCCTTGCAAACGGCGAAGGTAGCCGATCTGAATGCGGAAACGCAGCGCTCTCGTCGGGAGGGGGGGCAGCACAAATATGGGGCAACCATGGTCAGCGATGTCCCCAGGGGTGTGTGTGTGTGTGTGGGGGGGGGGGGTCGTAGGGTGGGGTGTAGTGGACACAGAGGGGGGGGGGGGAGGGTCATAGAGTGGGTGCAGGGTGTAGTGCCATCGGGGGTCTTTGCTCAGTCCACCATTTTTTTTTCAGCCAATCCTGCGGTGCCTCTAAACGGGGCCCATCAACATGTTTAATCAAATTAGCGAGCAGCCAAAAATTGACGCTTTTCATTAATTATACAGGATAATTCTAATTGCAAATTCAAATGTATTCGCTCCGAACAGAAGGTGTTCAGTAATATTTCAGGGAATTTGCATATTAAATGGGGGTCGTTGTGCATTATGTATGGTAATGTATGCGCATTGTCTTTATTTTTAACTGGCGGAGCCATATGCGCGGCTGCTTGCTCCGAGCAGGTGAAAACAGTCCAGAGTGTTTAATTTCGCTGAACAAACGCGACGAGGCCGCTTGTCAAGTGCTGTATGGTCGGTGTCAATCTTTGTTTTTTTACCTCTTCTCTCTCTCTTTCTCTCTCACTCTCTCTCTTTTTTTTTTTACACTTCCCTGGCCTTGGCTTTGATTACTCTG
>NC_136806.1:19457260-19462260 GCF_951216825.1 Electrona antarctica
TTGATTACTCTGCAACCATGACGCCTCCAGTAAACAAACCCCAGTCTTTGCCAGGGCATCAGGGGCAGGAAGTGGCTGCTGCTCAAGTCTTTTTTTCCCCCTTCTTTCTTTTTTTCCCAGAGCTTCCTGTTGCTGTTTTGCCTTTAGTTTTTCACGTCTCTCTTTGGCTGCCAGCAGCTACAGATGACAGTGCTCTGTCAGCGGACTCACAAAGAGAGGACAGCATGCAGCTAGAGCGCTGCACACAGTGCGTGCACAACATGCACGTGCAACTCGCCACCAAGAAAGACCTGAAGTGAGCGGACGGAGCCATGTTGGTTCTGCTAACTGGAAGAGAGAGAGAGAGAGAGAGCCGGTGAGCTGACGCTGACGTGCAGACGCTTTAAACGAGTGTCGACTCGAATCGCCTCACCTGAACAATAATTCCGCTTATTCATCTCACTGGGTCGGGGAGGGGCGACGGATGCACTTGTGTATGTGTGTGTGTGTGGGGGGGGGGGGGGGGGGACTTCAAAGCAAATTTGTAGCCTTTGCCATAATAGACGTCGTTAAATTTGTAGGCCGCTTTCGCAGGATTGCTTTTTAGACAATAGAGACGCTTTAATGGGAAAAGCAGCCTATCCTCCATTTGGCAGAGTCCCAGGCCTGTTCCATAGAGGAGAGGAGAGGAGAGGAGAGGAGAGGAGAGGAGAGGAGAGGAGAGGCACTGCTCGAGGAGTTGAAATGCTTGGATTCCACTGTGGAGAGCACACAGTATACAGTACAGCTCCGCACCAGCACAACAATGCACGGCTAGCTACTGGGAGAAATTGAACGTCGTTTATACAAAATTACACTATGCCGTTTGAACTTGGCAGGTTACTGCAGGGAATCAACGAGGAGGTAAGGGGGGGGGGGGGGGAGTGCTCGCAAGGCATTAGACAGAATAGCAAACCTGCATCCCTACAGGTGAAAAAAGCATTACTTCCCCCCTTTTTAACTTCGACGCTGTCAAAACAAACTGGAGGCTGGGACCTTGAACGTTTGATACGTATACGTCGAAACCTCCGAAGCGGTTCGACTTCATGGTGCAAACTCGCCGCACACTCACATCAAATCAAATCCTCTATCAGGGGGTCTCAGATCTGCAGATATACCCCTCATACACCACAGCTCACCTCTATCAGGGGGTCTCATATCTGCAGATATATACCCCTCATACACCACAGCTCACCCCGGCTTAAATGCCCCCCAATTCTCTTCCCACCCCTCCCCATTAAGGAGCTGCCGCGCAACCCGACACTTTCCCTAAGCTTTGCCGATGTTTCGGGCGGTGTTAACACGACGTGGGATCATCAGCGAGGAGGGATGGGAGGAGGAAGGAAAAGTAAAGATTAATTAAAGTGCATCACAGTGGTACACGGGAGTGTGAGCGTGTCTGATGACAGGATGGTTCTCAAACTGGAGGGCTCACTTAATGAACAGAGATCACAGCCCCCCCCCCCCCACACACACACAGACACACACACAGACACACACACACACATATAGACACGCATTACTACACAGGAGAGCTTTTATTAGCGCTGTTCAAGCAAATGCATGGCAACCACACATGCAAGTCACACGTGTGCACACGCACACACACACACACACACTCACACACACGCACGCACGCAAGCACGCACACACACACGTCACATCACACACACACACACACACACACACACACACACACACACACACACACACACACACACACACACACACACACACACACACACACACACACACACACACACACACACAAAGAGCCATCCAGGTACTTAGGTAGGGTGTGTAACAATGCTACCACTCTGGTAATCACATTACACAGATATGAACTGTTACTATTTTGAGTCAGGTCGGATCGTATACCTACTGGTTACACCGAATCACGTTATATAGAACAAATGGTCTGTTCTGTTCTTACGATGAGGTTTCCCTCCCATGTCATCCACACACACCTTCCTCAGAAAGAGAGGGGGGGGGGGGGGAGAGAGAGAGAGAGACTCAGAGAGAGGAGGGGGGGGGGGGGGGCAGATATAGGGACTAGGGCCAGATCGACCGCCTACTCACGGCTGGCCACGGTATAAGTGCGAGTTGGCACATGGGCCAGGCAAGGTGGGTCGGTTGCCCAGCAGAGCGGTATACCGTAGCCCACAGGGCAGGACTCGGCTCAGCCAAAGGGGATAGGCAACTCCAAGGACACCTTGGTCTCCCTTGGATCAACCCTGAACAACCGCGCGATGACCGGCCCTGAAGCGCACCCCGCGGGACAGATGGTAATCCTGAGAGCCCCCTTGGATGCCCCAGCCAGCCTATACTGTAGCTGACCTCACCACCGTGTGAGGCTCTGCATGCCATGCATGGGGAAGACATTCAGGTACAGTACAGTATACAGTATGTGAATATGATCTGCTGCCTTTCCAAAGGTTAATTTAACCGTGTGGAATCAGTGTGTCAACCATAAGCGCTGTACATTCTAGTCCTTTAAATAATGTTATAGGTTAATATCAATCATTATTTTCAAAGACAAAAATTGGGGGTTAGTTTGCTTAATAACTGCCCTTTACCAACAACAGTGTTTAATTTGGCAGATAGGATGATAATCCATAAATCCATCGCTCTTTTTTTCATTTAATTTTTTCTTTCTCTCTCTATAGTAAAGTTATTTTTTCTTTCTCTCTCGCACTTCCTAGGACTCTTTCTCCCTCCCTTCCTCATGCTTTGTGTGTGTGGGTGCGTGCGTACGGTACGTGCGTGCGTGCGTGCGGGCAGGCGCGCGTGTGTGTGTGTGCGTGCGTGCGTGCGTGCGTGCGTGCGTGCGTGCGTGCGTGCAGGCGTGCGTGCGTGCGGGCAGGCGCGCGCGTGTGTGTGTGTGTGTGTGCGTGTGTGTCTTCCCATAAATGCTTTGGCTCATTAACTGTGTTTTATCTCTGTTTACCCCGATCGACTGCCACCACCACAGAACACCCCCCCCCCCCCCCCCCCCCCCATGCACCCTTCAGTGAGACCCCATAATTTATAGGGCCTTCCTTCCCTTGTCCTGGACTTAATGGCTCTCAAATGCCCATGTAAGATTAGCATTGGGCTATGGCAATCATTTCATACATTATTGAAGCCATTAAACTATGCCAATATAATTCATCAGAAATAAAATAAAATAGTCATTATGGGGCCTGTTTTGGGCTGTCTGGTTCGCCATTATAGCCTTACAGATAACAGGTGTACAAGTACAGTACATGTACATGCTTCAGTGAACAAGTTAATGTTGTCTCTAAATGTGCTGCAAGAGGCCAGTTGCAGACAGGCCAACAGTAATGCTGCAAGACTATAGGTGGAAAGCCTAACTAGGCATAGACATATTATAGACCATCATAATTACTCAAAGATATTTCAGAATCAAATATTATTAACGTCTTCTGTAAGGCACATTTGTCTCAAGCCACAACAGCCAATATTATTTCCGAAAACATTCCAGGGACCAAAGGTATTTTCTTAGTGTTTACTAAATAAATTTAAGTTTAATTTAAGTTGCTTGGAGGGCCAGATGTGTTCGTTTCCTGCATCCGGGTCCAACTCGGACATCGACGAGTTCTTGTAATCTTTGCGCCATCCATCCATGTGTGGTACGCCATATCCCGCCCATCAGATTTAAACCAAACGCGGTCCTATACAGTATTTGGCCCAGGGCTGCCGACTAGCTCTACTAACCAGACACAGTCCTATACAGTATTTGGCCCAGGTCTGCCGACTAGCCCTACTAACCAAACACAGTCCTATACAGTATTTGGCCCAGGTCTGCCGACTAGCCCTACTAACCAAACACAGTCCTATACAGTATTTGGCCCAGGTCTGCCGACTAGCTCTACTAACCAAACACAGTCCTATACAGTATTTGGCCCAGGTCTGCCGACTAGCTCTACTAACCAAACACAGTCCTATACAGTATTTGGCCCAGGTCTGCCGACTAGCCCTACTAACCAAACACAGTCCTATACAGTATTTGGCCCAGGTCTGCCGACTAGCTCTACTAACCAAACACAGTCCTATACAGTATTTGGCCCAGGTCTGCCGACTAGCCCTACTAACCAAACACAGTCCTATACAGTATTTGGCCCAGGTCTGCCGACTAGCCCTACTAACCAAACACAGTCCTATACAGTATTTGGCCCAGGTCTGCCGACTAGCTCTACTAACCAAACACAGTCCTACAGTATTTGGCCCAGGTCTGCCGACTAGCCCTACTAACCAAACACAGTCCTATACAGTATTTGGCCCAGGTCTGCCGACTAGCTCTACTAACCAGACACAGTCCTACAGTATTTGGCCCAGGTCTGCCGACTAGCCCGGCTGTGCTGATAAGAGTGAGTGTGTGGGTCAGGAGAGGGGAAGAGGCTCTGGGAGAGGGGAGGGGACTCAGAGCTTTCCCTAGAGAAACTCTCCTCAGCCACTTCCTCTTGCCTCTTGTCCAACACTCACACTCTACAAGAGGAAGAACATTTTTTTGGATCGCTCCCCCTTTTCCCTTTCTTCTTTTTTCCTTGACTCGTCTCTCCTCTCTAAATAGAGACCATATGTCGCTCTAGGAGAGGACCGGAAGCTGCAGAGCGTGGATGCATGGGTGAAGTTGGTGGGGGAAGCTACACAGTCAAATCCTGTGTTGATCTATCCATTATGTAACTCTGACGATAATGTACAAATGGAACCAAAGGTCCATTGGGTTCCATTTGTACACTATCAGAAAGGATCTGTGTAGTATTAACCTCTGAGGACCCTATCTACCACACTATTTGATTTTATGTATTTACTATTTATTTATTTATTCATATAATTGCTTGCCACAACATACGAAGAATGTTAAAAAGACAATCGAGGATACAAAACACAGTATATGTCATAAACCTGTTTCCACTGTGGCCCTCTTACACAAATCCATACTGATACAGGCCTACAAATAACACAATACAAACATACGT
>NC_136806.1:19467260-19490321 GCF_951216825.1 Electrona antarctica
CTGTTCAATTTCTCTCCCATCTGGCTCCGTGAGCTACACCTCATTTCTCAAATTGACAGGCCGGTCTCTATCGCTCGCCACACTGCAACAAGGCGCCCACCAAATTAATTTGTCAACCTTCTCCAGTAATGGGACGTTCACCTTGAAAACTCAATTTACCTGAGGAGTCGAGAGTCTCTGAAGCGGGGCTGGAAAAGCCAAAGATTTCTCAAAAAACACCTTTAGGTAAAGGAAAGAAAAGAAGAAAAAAAACAACATATCGCAACAGTCTAGTGACCAAGGTGTTGGTGATGGTGACAACCGCTTTGAGATTTGAGAAGGAGGAAAATTGGAGGGTTTTGAATTGAACCGCTGGACACTGCTGTTGATTGTGTGTGGTTTACAAACCAGCCAGAATGCTATACAGACATGTTAGGACCATTGTGAAAACACCTACAGATCAAGTTACCAGTGTAACCAATGTTTGATACTGTATGTAGCAAAGAATAGAGCAGACATTAAACTGATATTTAAGGGGGGGGGGGACTGACTGACCACAGCGCTGTTTTTGTCAATTGTTCTTTAAAACAAAGTTCACATATTTTGGAAAAGATGTCTTTTGCAATCAATGTGACATTCTGGACAAAAGGATTGCTCAAGAGAACCTTTAAAAAAAAGCCATACAGGGCATGTAGTCCATAGAGGGGAAAAAGAAAAGAAAAGAAAAGAAAAGAAAAGAAAAGAAAAAGAAAAGAAAAGAAAAGAAAAGAAAAGAAAAGAAAAGAAAAGAAAAGAACCTGCCAAAGGAGAGATGCCAAACAGAAGCTTTAAACATTGTAGCAGTTTACGCCAAAACCCGGGAAACCATTTGCAGAAACAAACCAACAAAGTGTTAGCAGCAAGGCCAAAGAACGGATGGAGCCATTTTGATTTAAAATACAAAAACAAAAGATAAACACCCTGATTCCTTTGAGTGCTCAATTTGCCCATGTGTCTCTGCGTGCTGTCAGTAAACAACCACGATGGTTGGATTACAATAATGCCTGTTGAGACAAAATGTGTTCCTGAGAATAGTTCTGTGGCAAATCCACGCTGTCGGGCAGAGACCTCACATGTCCATATTTCAACTTTATAAGTTTCTTTCGAAAAATGAATGCCCAATACTTGATCATACAAGAGTGTGAGTAGTGAGAATAGCAGATCGACAAGCTCATGACGCGTCGCACTCTTGCACTGTAGACCTGCTATTTTCACCATTTAACTTTGTTTTTTCGTATGAAAAATGAACGCTTTTGGACATTATGAGTTTCCCGTCCGACAGTGAGGAGATTCACCATGGACAAAAGGCAGAGGAAACAAGACCGCAAGGACTTTTTGTTTTGCTGCTCTCCCTTTTGGACTAAGTGTTTGACTGTACTCTGTTGTTCTTTTGGACTAAGTGTTTGACTGTACTCTGTTGCTGTTTTTACATTTATGTCTAATAAACTACTCAATCAATGGCGTTGTTCTTGTGCTTTGCTTCATGCCACAGGGTGTGATCAGTGTGCATGCTGCATGTGATGACTGGCTGTAACTTCCTTTTGAGATGGAAGTATTGATGATTCCTGAGGGCATCCTGAGCCTCTCTCTCTCTATATGCTCGTCTAGTTCTCTCCGTTTCTCTCTCACACGCACGCACGCACGCACGCACGCACGCACGCACGCACGCACACGCAGACAAACAGACCATCACCCTCATCAATTCCAATATACCCCAATCTCTCTCTCTCTCTCTCTCTCTCTCTCTCGATATGGGCATGCATCGAAATGGGCATGAGATATCTCTGTGTGTGTATGTGGATGTGTGTGTGTGTGTGTGTGTGTGTGTGTGTGTGTGTGTGTGAAGGCCATGGGAATTGGAAGAAGTGTCCATATGTGTGCAAATGTATGTTTGGCGTGTGCCTGCATGTATGTGTGTGTGTGTGTGTGTGTGTGTGTGTGTGTGTGTGTGCCTGCATGTGTGTGTGTGTGTGTGTGTGTGTGTGTGTGTGTGTGTGTGTGTGTGTGTGTGTGTGTGTGTGTGTGTGTGTGTGTGTGTGTGTGTGTGTGTGTGTGTGCGTGCATGCGTGTGCACACATGCATGTGTGTGTGTGCGAGCGCGGTGGGCTGGGATTCATGAGCGTTGGCGCCGGTGATGCCAGCTCTGCTCAGCTCGGGGACCAAACTCAGGGAAATGGGCCAAAAAGAGAATCTAATGAAACCCCCCAAATTAATTTTCAGTCTCATCTTTAGCTGGAGGCAGTTTGGGAGTCGAGGGAGCCCACGCCTGTTTTAGAGGAGAGAGAGAGACAGAGATCTGGAGGGGGCGAGAGAAATAGTTAGAGACAGACAGAGAGAGAGAGAGACAGAGAGAGAGAGAGACAGAGAGAGAGAGAGACAGAGAGAGAGAGAGAGAGAGAGTACAAAGAGAGAGTGACAGACTAGAGCAGAGAGGAAGGGGCGAGGGATGGGGGGGTTAAACAAAAAGTGCTCTCCCTCAGTCACCTTTTCCCTGTCATCTCTCTAGCTGACGAGCCTCATTCAAGCCTGCATACTTATTATTGCATTTCTTTGTGCTGCCTCTTGCATGGCGGCTTTGAAATGGCTATTCACTTGGACCAGATGCCACACGGATGGATGGGATGGGATGGGATGGGGGTGGGCTGGAGGTTCCATAGTGTTCACGATAGACCTGCTCTGGGCAGAGCATGTAAACACACGCACGCTCACACACACGCACACACACACACATATACACACACACTCGCGCGCACACACACAGAATGCACACATATGGGCACATGAATAACTATGCATTTGCATTCACGCCCGACAATAAAGGAGGATGCCTTTCGCAGTTAATGTTCATATCCTGGCATTCACAGAGAGATCACACAACACAGACGTTAAATACTCCCACTCCCCTTTAATATGGGTGAAGTTATAGGGCACGCACACACGCGCACACACACACACACACACACACACACACACACACACACACACACACACACACACACACACACACACACACACACACACACACACACACACACACACACACACACACACACACACACACACACACCATCTTCTCTAGCAGAAGCCATTATCCACATTGTCAGTCTGGAGACAGGACTCAGTGCGGTATCGGCGCGTCTTGAATTAAGCTAACATAGCATAGCCATTAGCTTTGATAGTGCTAGCCCTCCCATATGGTGCAGTAGCGCTGCTCTTTAATGTAGCATAGCACAGCCCTGATGTTCACACTGGCAGTCCAGCAGCACGCTTCCTCCCCCCCTCCCCCCTCGCCATTTAGCCGCTCCCTTCCACCGCACCGCATGCCGCGACCTTGGCGTTTTTCACTGGCACGCCCGCTGCCATCTGCAAGCGCCAGGCTTGGGCAGTAAAGCATCGCGACCCCAAGTTTTTTGGGCCCCGTTACGCCTCCGCCAGGGGCCCGGCCAGATGGCTCTACCCACTAAGAGGGTTTTACTGCGGCTAAAGACGACTGCAGGCAGAGCCTGGCTGCCTTAACCCGCCGTGCCCACCCTGCACACCGCCTCCCCCCCTCCTCCTGGAGCAGTCTGCCAAGTGCCAAATTTCACCCCCCCAAACCCCCCCCACCACCCCACCAAAACACCAGCGCCTCAATATTTCAGTCATGATTATCCCGGCAGCAGACGATCCTTTGGAAGCCAAAGGGCAGAGCCCGAGGACAACCCAGACTGTGGGCACGGATATCAGCGCAGTTATCTGAAGCGGAACTGGGCTTCTTCCAGTCACTCTGTAATGGCACACCAGAGCAGTAGCACTGACACACCCTCACACAAGTTCCAAAAAGTGGACTTTATCCAATTCGCCCCCGGGGGCAGACAACGCAATGCTGGCATGACGTATGCGATATGTTGTGGATGATCTATTAGCAGTAACAACAATGATCAATGGGGCATCTATAAGCTTTCATGAAATGCATCTTTAATGTATACATAATAGTACCAACGAAACATGAACGCAAAACACAGATATTCACTGTAATGTGTCTTCCCTTACAACCATAATAATATACTAATTTGTCAATATCCTATACAGTTAATTGAGAGACACATAGCTGTTCAGTTTAGCGTATACGCCTTTACACTTATGGTGCGTCCACATGCAACGGGCAGATAGCCGGGGAGCCACAGGCCCAAAAGCTCAAGGAATAGAGATTAACCTGTGATGTCATGACATACTTTTTATTTTGCCATTAATGTCCACAGAATGAGAGGTCTGCTCTGCCGGAAACATCGCGAAAAAAAAGTTATGGCCATTTGTATACCACACCATAGACTGCATCGTTTCATCTGCCCGTGTGAATGCAACATTACACTGTGTGTCTTACACACTCTGACACACACACACACACACACACACACACACACACACACACACACACACACACACACACACACACACACACACACACACACACACTTTGCAGTGAGTCCAGTTGTTTAGCTGTGGCTGGGACTGTGGAGGCTGCAGTGGTCACTCTGAAGGTATGTATGGAGCCCAGCTTGGTTGGCCCTGCTATTACCTGCTGTCAACAGACATCTAGATCACGGCTCTCAGGTGAGGGAAAAATACGAAAATTGTGCTTGTGGTCAGGGAGAAAATCAATAGCTCTATCTTTACTACTATATATATGGGAGAGGAGAGGAGAGGAGAGGAGAGGAGAGGAGAGGAGAGATGCTGGCATCAAATTGCTTCCAAGACAAATACTGAACCCATGGAATCTCCAAGTCTGTTCGTTTGTAGTGAACGGGCACACGTGCATGTGGCTTTGTTTTACAAGTCTATGTTGTGTGTATGTGCTCACATGTGTGTGCATCCTTTGCCCCTCTGTGTGTGTGTGTGTGTGTGTGTGTGTGTGTGTGTGTGTGTGTGTGTGTGTGTGTGTGTGTGTGTGTGTGTGTGTGTGTGTGTGTGTGTGTGTGTTGAGTCTCAGAGTAGCACTGGTCTCTGATTAAAGCACTAATAGAGGAGTTGCTGAGGAGAGGTGAGTATTGACTAGAGAGAAGCACTGTCTGGAACACACTCGCACGCACGCACGCACACACACACGCGCGCACGCACGCACGCACGCACGCACGCACGCACACGCACACACACGCACACACACACACACACACACACAGCGCTTTCAAATCTCCCCTCCCCTGAGCCCATGCCCTCCACTCAGCACAGTGTGTGAGGGAGATAGAGTGCGTCTGAGGGCACTTGCCTTTGCCTTTGTGCTCGTGTGTTTGAGCTTTTGTTTTCCTCATTCCAGTGTCTTTATCCTATCTAACAGTATAATTATTATTGCTTGATGCAGTGCCGGGACAGACATGGGCGGGTTATACAAAAACAATACGAGTCCTCCTCATCCATCCGTTTACCATTTATCATTTAAGAAAGAACGAGAGAGAGAGATAAAGACCAACAGAGAGAGAGCACGAGAGTGCACGGCGCAAGGACTGACTGACCATTATTATACATGCTGTTCTTAACACAGATGTCCCTCACAGCCCTATTAGCATCAGCAGCATCGTCCTAACTGCCCCCCTCACCATTTATCCAGCCTAACTCACTGCATGTCTCCTGTCAGCCTATAGCCCCTTGCTCCCTAAAGGAAACACGACCTCCCTCCAGCCCCCCCCCCATCCCAATGATCAATGGCTTACAAGACGACATGTTTGTGCTAAGGGTCGACAAATCCACGGCGAAGCCCTCGATCGCTGGCACACCGGCGGACGGTCTGCATGCATGTGGCTCTCAAGACAAATCACTCCCGCTTAACCTAATAAGACCTGAGACCAGATTCCACAAATGTCTTCTATAAATCATGACAGTTTTCAGAAAGACCTTATGTTTCTAATATCAGTGGTTCTCAAACTATTTCATGTCAATGATGTGTAATTGGCCGCTAACGCCCATCTGAAAATATGTTGTTCTGGGGGGAGAAGCAAAGATATGAGATTAAAACGTTGGCTTTGAAAGAAAATATATTCAAAGATTTGCGCCACATTTTCACGATTTAAAAAAAATAGCAGATCTTACAAGCTTTTTAGCTAGCCACGAGCTATTTTTCAACAGCTAAAAAGTTTAAAACAATATAATTAAACACACAAAGCGACACAGCATGCGTTCCCGTCCTAAACGGGTTAATCCAATCCCTTCTTTCTGCGAGATCAGATGAGTTGCCGGGCCTCGCTCGGCGTCAGCTATTACCCACTTTATTTCATTCTAGGGATCAAATTTGTCTCCCGTTAGGCCTCTCATCTCTAACTCAAAGGGAATAAATAAAGCAGACTTTATTGCTCAGCACCCTGAAACAAGAAGAAAGAGGGGGGGGGCTGTGGGGGGGGCATGAGGAGGGGGCGGAATGAAAAAGGAAAAAAAAAAAAAAAAAGAGGAGAGAAGAAAATCTCCAATTCATTGGGATCAAGTCAATAATACTGTAATATTTATGAAGGCTGGAAGCCAGCCTGCCCTAAAACCCAAACTCCAGCAATCCTGAATTATAAATTGGTATTGATTTGTGTTGTGGGTGAGTGAGCAGTGCACTGTGTCTGCGTGCATGTGTGTGTGTGTGTGTGCGTGTGTGTGTGTGTGTGTGTGTGCGTGTGTGCGTGCGTGCGTGTGTGCATGTGTGTGTGTGTGTGTGTGTGTGTGTGTGTGTGCGTGTATGCGTGCGTGCGTGCGTGCGTGTGTGTGAATCCCTTTGTGCGGGAGGATACAAATCTAGTCAGGTTGGCTTAACGTCTGTACTCTATATGTACATGGCGTATTTCTTGTTTTTATGCTGTGGAAATGCCACGGTGCTTTTGGCAAGCGTTTGTAATGTCATAATAAAGCATGGATGGATGTCTTCACGAGGAGATGTGTGTGTGTTGACTGTCATATCTCTCTCCATGTTTGTGTTTAATGACTGTAATAATTTAGACCCCACACTCCATCGGGTGTGTGTGTGTGTGTGTGTGTGTGTGTGTGTGTGTGTGTGTGTGTGTGTGTGTGTGTGTGTGTGCGTGTGCGTGCAAGAAGTCTGCAACCTTGTCAGGCCTCAATGGGACCCGACACCAGAGTTGATTAGGGCAACTTTCTGTATTAATAGATGTGACTTCATGGTCTCATTGAATTTCTCTGCTTGACAGTGAAAAGTTAACATGTGACCCTTTTTGGGTTGTGGCTGGGCTGGAATGTGTGTGCGTGCTTGCTCATGGATGCGTGCGTGGACATACATGCGCTTGGTGATGTGCGTGCGCGTGAATGCCGCGTATGCAAATTCACACGACGACGCAAGTTTGTGGACTGGATTCGGGAAAATACATGCGCGCCCGCGCCGCACACACACAGTATACATGCGCAGTATACCTGTGTGCGCACGCATGTTGCTTGCGCGTGCACTGCACCACACACGCACAAGCGTGTGCGTGCGAGCGCGCGTGCAGGCCCTGGCTGGTGAAAGCAATAGGGTCTCATCCGGGCCAAGCGTCAGAGGAGCATCAAATATGGATGAAGCTGCTGCACATCCCCCGGTGAGATATGTACACAGTGCATAACAAACTCAGGATTCACACACGTTGCACACAAAGCGTCCAACCTGAGGAACAGGGGGATTTAAACTGTCTTTAGGCTCTCGGCGGGGCGCGGCTGATGGACAGCCCGCTGCGGAGAGGGATCACGCTGCTTCATATCATGGTCATAAACATACTCTGTCATGCTTTGGGTTTTACGACTGATCAACTCCCAGTCCCGTCCCCGTACCCCCCCCCCTACACACACACACACACACACACACACACACACACACACACACACACACACACACACACACACACACACACACACACACACACACACACACACACACACACACACACACACACACACACACACACACACACACACACACACACACACACGCACTATCCAGCGCTTATATGCATTGTCCACATGTGGACACAGGTTTCCGATTATGTATACGTATCTTACAGTAAATCTGCTTTATTTTATGCTTATCCATATACCGTATATAGCACTGGAATTTCAGATAAACCCAGAAACCAATACCGTTTCCCGTTCTTTTTTTGCTCTCGTTCTTTGTCTAGAGTGAGAATATTGTTTGTAATATTTAAAGAGTTTTACATTAGTGTTAGGACCTGTTTAACAGTCCCACTGTTTTGAAAACATTTACACTGCATGAACTTTTTCTTCTTTTCCTTTTGGAATTGAACCTGTGTCTCAGGTTGGTTCACTACAATAACACTTACGTTGTATTGAAATAAACTTGGGTTTAATCCTGAGTATTAGAATGCAGACTTTGACAGACAGACAGACAGACAGACAGACAGACAGACAGACAGACAGACAGACAGTTGACCATTATGTAACAGAACCCTTCACTGCGTCCCACCCTCTCCGCTCTCCCGTGGCCTCCGCTCCTCCAGTGACACCCCCCCTCATATCACGTCCCTCCATCTTTATATAGAAATCAATATCCTCTTAATCTGTCCTCCTTTCTCCTCCTGTACCCTTCCATCTTTACATCCCCCTCCCCTCTTCCCCTGCCTGCACGGCCCCACCCCCCTATACTGTCTCATTCTCACCAACTCTGCCCACCCCTCCTCTCCATCAGCTCCACCCCCCCTCCCTCCACCCCCCCTCCCTCCATCCCTCCATCCCTCCATCCCTCCATCCAACACCTTCGCCCTTCTTTTGTTATCCATCACTCCCGTGCCTTCCCATGGTGTCTCTCGTGGCGGCTGGCCTGGGCATGCCCAGTGCATGTATATGCGGCTTTGCTCTTCACACCGTGCAATGTTCTTTTAAAAAGAAAATCATGGCCTCAGAAGAATACTATATACACCACTGGAGTTGGTAGATGTCGATTGGATGCGTGTGCATGCGTGCGTGTGTGGCGGCGTGCGTGCGTGCACGGGGGGAGTGGGGGGACATGGAATTTTTGTGGGAACAGCTACATTTTCTCTGTTTATATACAGTATTTTCAGATATTGGAATGATTTTTTTTCTTAGTGTCGTTTGGTTCCACTAATGAACCAAATCCCTGAAAATAGAGAGAGAGAGAGAGAGAGAGAGAGAGAGAGAGAGAGAGAGAGAGAGAGAGAGAGAGAGAGAGAGAGAAAGACGGGCAGAGAAAAGGAAATGCAATCTCTGCGGGTAAGCGAGAGAAACCCCAGAAGGTCTACAACAAGCAGGAAGAAACCACAAAACTATTAGACGAACAACACACAAGGGTTGCGCCGCATTCCTCCCCCAAGACCAGGAACCAAAAAAAATCCTGCTCCAAACTGTGGGAAATGGCAGGCAGAACGGCAGGGAATAAATGACCCATCCTAGCAGAACTGGAAGCGGGCCATGTGGACCAGCAGCCCCTTCCAAATGGGTCCAGCTGAGGCACCTTGAAGTTCAACCATCGCCAAGCAAATGTCTTCTAACATGGCTGCCGTGTGGAGAGAGGTTACCGTGCCAAGAACCCCCCCCCCCACCATACCTTCTCCTCCACCCCCACCCCCACATCTGCTGGCGAGGCATGAGCCCACGGATGGTCGTCCTTAATTAGCCACACCACTCTCATATTCCTGATTAAGCCAACGTGCGTGTGTGCGCGCGCGCGTGTGTGTGTGTGTGTGTGTGTGTGTGTGTGTGTGTGTGTGTGTGTGTGTGTCTGTGTGTCTGTGCGTGCGTGCTTGTGTGTGTGCGATGGAAGGTTATCAGTGCATCCTTAATTGGGAAAACACTCGAGTGATTAACAGGAGGGAGACGGAGAGAGAGAGAGAGAGGGAGAGAGAGAGAGAGAGAGAGAGAGAGAGAGATGTAAAAGAGAGGATATGTTGGTCCTAATCAAAGCTATATGTGCTGATAGTTCTCTAGCAGTGCAGGGAAATACTGCGTTGGTAAATGGCCACACCTGCACCTATTTTAGGCTGAAGAACAGAGGCTGGTGAAGGACTGAACCATTTTGTGGGGGCGGGGGGGGCGGAGCACACCCGATAACAGGTCACAACACAACAATCAATATAGATGCTTCCTAACCGTCCGTTAAGTTCAACCTAAGAAAATGGTTACTCGACAACCAAACCTGTGACCATGTATGGTCTAATGGTAGGCTATAGTAGTGCACCTTGAAGGCATATCCTGTATTACTTGAAAGCAATAATGCACTTTACGCACAAGTTACTTTAGATACGTTGCTAAACCATATAGATGCACTTTATACCTTGTACTTTGTTTCTTGTATGTATGTTTTTATGCCTTGTGCCGTAATGTATATACCGGTAATGTGCTTCACTGCCTGCCTGTTTCGTTTGTATGTGTTGTGTGGGGACTGCGGTTGAACTTTGCTAATTCCGGTGTATTAGCATATATAAACAAATAAAGTAAAGTAACGGCAAGGTGTTCACACATAAAGCCTGATTTGCACATTGTTGCGTGCCGGTGTCGCTCAACAAAAAGAGCTGATCTACACAAACTCACAACCAAGCCCCCAGTAAGGCTATCCAACGTTGAAGCTGCCACTACCTACTGGCGAAAAGTGGAACTGCAGCACGTTCGTGGAAGTGGACGGACGTTCATGATGTCATGTGCGTAACGTGCGTCATCCCAGGACAACTTCCACTCACTCGAGCCATTGAGTTATAATTGTACTTCTGGGTGCTTCAAAATGCCACTGAGCAACTTCCATCAAAATGAATAGCGGGGTGGGGGGGCTAACACTCAATCTTTTTATTACTCTATTCCCACAACACTAACAGCAAACTAACAGCATGACACGCTGTAAGCTTGTAGACCTGCCTATCTTCGGTGCAACTAAGATATCATATCACCCTTGAGGTGAAGATGTTAGTGCTGAGGTAACTTCTGGGCTATAGCACACATCTCGGTGACTCAGTGTGCAACTGTGCATTAGAATACAGGCAGATACCATGCAGGCTACTGGGCAATTAGGCTGCTTTTCCAGTCATTCTTCACTGCCTTGTTGGAGAAGAAAAAGAAAAAGAAACACTCAAATAAAACACTAGCTTTCGTTATAGGGAACAGAACTTTGTGATTCAGGGGAACCATCATTTGAATACGGTACCATAATGTAGTATAATGGGGGGAATGCGTGCGTGCATGTGTGCGTGTGCGTAGTGGGGTCGAGGTAGTGTTTCCAGCGGTAGATTACAGTCCTCCCTCCCTGTGAAAGCTACAGGAGGCAGTGATATGTAAACAGCGGGATCAACAAGCAGGAATCGATAGGTTTTCTCTCACACTGAACGCTGAGTTGATGGGGGGGCATTAGTGACAGGTATTGAAGAAGTACTGTGTGTGTGCAATCTGTGCATGAGTGAGTGCATGTGCGTGCGTGCGTGTGTGTGTGTGCGTGCATGTGCGTGTGTGTGCGTGCGTGTGGCTTAGTGAGGTAAATCGGGGGGTCAGGGGGACGCTGGGGGGGTCCCCAAGTTCCCATGCTCCTGAGTGCCGCCCAGCCCTCTCGAGCAGAGGGGGTTGGGATGGGGAGTCAATGTCGCCTGATGAGCTCTGCAGGATGCCTACACTAAGACGGCTAATGAGCCTACAGGTGGGCAATTAATCATATTTGGCATTGATTCTAATATGACGCATATCTTTGAAGTGAGGGGAAACGTGGAAGAGGCTAGAATGACAGCATGACATACAGTGCTTTCAGACGAACTCTTCATGAAACACACTGTGCTGTGAGTCTATCTCTGTTGTGTTTAACACACTGTGCTGTGAGTCTCTATCTCTGTTGTGTTTAACACACTGTGCTGTGAGTCTCTATCTCTGTTGTGTTTAACACACTGTGCTGTGAGTCTATCTCTGTTGTGTTTAACACACTGTGCTGTGAGTCTCTATCTCTGTTGTGTTTTCAGACAAACTCTTCATGAAACACACTGTGCTGTGAGTCTCTATCTCTGTTGTGTTTAACACACTGTGCTGTGAGTCTATCTCTGTTGTGTTTAACACACTGTGCTGTGAGTCTCTATCTCTGTTGTGTTTAACACACTGTGCTGTGAGTCTCTATCTCTGTTGTGTTTAACACACTGTGCTGTGAGTCTATCTCTGTTGTGTTTAACACACTGTGCTGTGAGTCTCTATCTCTGTTGTGTTTAACACACTGTGCTGTGAGTCTATCTCTGTTGTGTTTAACACACTGTGCTGTGAGTCTATCTCTGTTGTGTTTAACACACTGTGCTGTGAGTCTATCTCTGTTGTGTTTTACTGTGCTGTGAGTCTATCTCTGTTGTGTTTAACACACTGTGCTGTGAGTCTATCTCTGTTGTGTTTTACTGTGCTGTGAGTCTTTCTCTGTTGTGTTTTGGGAAAAGGTGTTGTATGTGTGCAGCATGCTGCAGGTAGCATAAGAGCCTTGACACGCCGATGCCGAAATTGGCTAAAAACCATCCGAAAAGCCGCCTTTGAGCATCTGTGGTCAAAGGTGGCTTGTAGTTTGTGCCCGGTATCGCATGCCGCACACACCACTGGCAGTGGTTGTTGGTCATTAGCGGTGGACTATACGAGAGGTATTTGTGAGGGGAGAGCTCTCTGTTTTGGCTGTTCAGCCCGGGGTGTTGTTCAAATTTAAATGTGATATTTTCAGTTCGCACTGCATATTATACCAGTTGAAGAGACTTCAGAGTAGCGGAAAATGCTTGGTTTGTGATCTCCACCAGGCCGAAGTCAAGGAGGGAGATTATGTTTTACTCACTATCGTTTGTCTGAGGCGCTGCCAGCTAGACCAAGGAATTCTTTTACAATCTGATAAAGACAACTATCTTACCGTTTTATTTATTCATTTATTTTTTTTCTAATAAAGTTGTTTTTAATTGTCGTTTCCTCATGCTCATGTAAAGCATCTCGAGTACTCAAAAATATTTTGAGATATTATTATTAGTAGAGCGGTGCCCGTGGGGCCTCTACAGTGGTGCCCGTTGGGCACTGGCCTACTTGGAACGATGCAAGTTGGATAATGCAATCTTTTATGCCCATATATGGAGTTCTTTGTCAGGCATGCCCAAATAGTGGTGTGATGTCAGAACAGGCCAGCTCCATATATGGACCATGGACAGAGCCCTGTCCAGAGCCCGGGCAGAGGCCTTTTTGGGGCGGTTCTGGACAACCGTGGGTCCAACCGACTCGATACCGGGCTCTGCACCCACTGTGGTGGTGTGGAACGCGTGTGTCGAATTTGAATTACACACAGACAGACAGAGACTTGGTGCATTTATACTGTAGATAGATAGAAGATAGATGATGATTATTATTATTTAATATTTTGTATTCATGCATTACCTCCACCGTCTGTCCCTGTACCGTAGTACCTAGTACTGTACCGTACTTTCATAGCAAGATAACTTGACGCCATGTCCACCCACGCATTTCTTCCTGAGCCCAGATGCAGCGTATGTGTTGTGAATAGTTGTGTATTTACAGTGCGTTACAAACGCCTGCAGTGTGACAAGGCGCTGAGCCGTGCACATTTGCCGTTTTCGTCCGGCCACCGATATTTAATGTTCAACTTTGGGAAGAATGCTGCGCTTATGGCTGTCACTTTTATTCCCACTCTTCCAAAAATCCAAATACAGGTAGAGGAGGGGAGGGGAGGGGGGGTTTGGGGGGGGACAAACACCCAAAAAGGCTTGAGGCAGCAGCTGTGGCCAGAGTCGGTGTAACGATAACGTGTAGCCTGCCTCTGCATATTGCACCATAATCATTTTCCCAATATGCAATGCGTTCCCAACGGCCATGCATCGTTCTACACAGGCATCAGCCCAGTACTATAGTAAAATAAAACAACATTAAAAGGGGCGGATGCAAAACGAACATGGACTCAACCTTGAGGCTGCGACAGAGTGGTACCTTTCCTTCATTGTTGTGTGTACTCAAATACTTCCTTTTCCTATGTGGTAAATGGGTTGTGGAGGCACCCTGGGCCACTGAACATTTCCACCCAGATCACATCACGCTGGCTCAGCCCCGAGGGCCCGCTGCAGGGCCCCTGGCTACGCGGCAGGGGGCTTAATGGAACCACCCAGACATATACTAACATAGACTGGGGGGTTGGTCTGAAGGGACGAGCGACTTGTGGGACGTAGTGACACTTGCATGCCACTTCTGTTCCCATCATCATCAATATAATAATCATCATCAACATCATCATCAACTGGCATGAAACGACTGGCATGAAAAGCCACTTTGGAACCAACCGCCCGGCCTTGGGAGTGAGCAATCCTTCACAAGAACCGTTGGTTTTTTACAGATTAATCCAGTCTGGGCGGGAACCCCTTTTGGTGTTTTAAGCATTATGTTATACTTTAGCTATTGAAAAATAGCAGATCTACAAGCTCATAGCGCGGCTCTGAGTGCCGCGCTACGAGCTTGTAGGTCTGCTATTTTTGGAAAAATCATGAAAATGTGGCACAAATCTTTGAATATCGGTATATTTTTTCAGAGCGGACATTTTGAACTCAAATCTTTGCGTCTGGGCAGTCCCCGGAACAACATATTTTCAGATGGGGGTCGGCGGCCAATTACATATATTTTTGGGGGTCCTTGACATGAAAATGTATGAGAACGACTGAAATAGAAACTGTCAGGAGCATCTGTAGATGGTCCTTGGGTCTGAATGGGTTAAAAACACTACAGGGCCGTGGAATACACGGGGGTCTTGGTAATAGTGGGATTTAAATATTTGAAACGCACCCGGAGGAGGGATTCTCTATGCATGACTATACTGCGGGGACCGGCATGTCGTGACGTCCCCCCCGTGAAAAAAATATGGGTCCCTTTCGTTTTAGCACCGAGATTAATATTACAACGTTTTTTCTGTCAGAGCGGTGCTTCTGAAGAGCAGCGTTAAAGTGTTTGCTCTCCTAAGATGGAGAAATCCTAACCGTTATTTGTGGTTTGCAATTGTGCACCAAAAGGCGATCGGGTTATCCTGGGTAAAGGCACCATCACCACTGTGGCTGTGTGTGGTTTCTCTATTTGTAGGAGCCCCGAGTGTGTGTGCGTGTGTGTGTGTGTGTGTGTGTGTGTGTGTGTGTGTGTGTGTGTGTGTGTGTGTGGGGGGGGGGTTGTGTGGAATAGATACCACAATGAAAGAAGAGAGGGGCGAACCACAAACACTAGCGTTGATATTTCCCTCCTTAGCCTCAGTGGAGAAAGCCTCAAGGTCGTCTGGCTGACTACCCAGACAAAAACACATGAATACATAAGTACACGTGTGTGTGTGTGCGCGCACACGCTCGTAAGACACAAACATGGTTGCATTATACATACAGTACATTACATACATACACACACTCATACAGATGAATGTAACGAACGGCTTTGGCTTCCTTGGACACGTGGAAACGCATATAAACAAACACATGTCTATTAGTGTGACACCCACAGCTGTGGTGTGGCTGTAGCCAGACATGCTAATACAGGGGTTCCCAAACCTTTCCATGCCAAGGAGGACCCCCACATATCCACATAGCCTTTGGCTTCGGCTTTAAAGAAGCATGAGAAAACTAAAGGGAAGCTCCGCACACTCAGATCTGCGCACAATCAATGTATTTATTTAGCAAGCTTTCGGTCTACTGACCTTCTTCAGGCATGATGCCTAGATAGATAGACACACACACGCACACGCACACGCACACGCACACACACACACACACACACACACACACACACACACACACACACACACACACACACACACACACACACACACACAGCATCACCCTGGTAAATGTTCTCATTGTTCTTGTGCTACTCTTGTTCCGATTGGTGAAATTAAGCAAAAAGGTAGCTCTGAGGCATATGTGACACCCTCAACAACATCTCTCTCTCTCTCTCTCTCTCTCTCTCTCTGTCCCTGTCTTTCTCTCTCAGTCACGTACTCGCTCTCTTTTGTAGCTTATTGGTTGTGTCCCGGACGGTGAATAATTTAGCCTGAAGACCACATCACCTGCTGGCATGGAGCCTCCAAACAACAAACCTCCATTCATATTTTACACAACCAAAATGCTGTCACACGTGCGCACGCGCACGCACGCGAACGCGCACACACGCACGCCACACGCACTAAATTTCCGCTCACTCCGCCATGCGTCTCGACCCTGTCGCCCCCATTACAAGTCCAGAAGACGGGCGGTGTCACACACACTACCCACAATGCAATGTCAGCGTCATAAAATGGGCATTAAAGCCCTGTCCATACATCGACACTCCCTTCAATAACCAACATAAAACTAAACGTGAAATCATGTAGCAGCACTTGGCCCCATTGTAACCACTGTCACCCTTCTCCTTGGATGTAACCTGACCACAAATTACCCATAAAACCTTGCAGCCTCCCCCAAGACCCTCTCCAGGCAACCCCTGACTCCCCCTGACTCATCTCCTCCTCTCCTCATCTCCTTCTCTTCCAGGACCTCATCTTTTTCTCTCACTCCCCCCCCCCCCCCTCCCCTCTCTCCATCTCTCTCTCTCTCTCTCTCTCTCTCTCTCCCTTCTTTCAATTTTAGCCAGGCTGCCGAGTAATGTCCTGCTTTTATTGTAAATCTATACTCTTAATCTGGTCGGCACCGATGGGCCTCGCTCCCACGATCAATAGGCTACGATTGCTGGGAAGAGTCCGGAGGGGCAGATAACCCCCCCCCCCAGACCACACACGTCCCACCCCACCTACCTACACCCACCCCCCACTGACTTACCCCCCCCAAGACCACACACGTCCCACCCAACCTACCTATACCTCACTTCATCCCACCCCCCACTGACTTAACCCCTCCACAGGGATAGTCCTTGAGTCAAACCTCCAGGACGCACGCAGGTCCCGTTGCATTCAGGGCACCATTTTTAACAAAAGAGCCCTTCAGTGGTGTATAGCTGCATCTTGTGAACCATGTGTGCTCTCCCCTTGGAGCTACTTGGTGGGAGTGGAAACCCCAGTTGCATTTCAGACAAACCCAACGCAAACACCTGTCCTGCCATGTATCTCCCCGTTTTGAAATGAACAGACTTCTATTTGTTTTTTGGACACATCCCATGTGCTCGGGGCAGTACTATACGACTTCACCATCTCTCTTCATGGGCACTGTTTCTCAACGTTTGGCCCACCTCCCCCCAAGGTGGTCCCCGCTCCCAGTGTGGAGAACCTTTTGAGGGAAATAGATATGAGCTTGACGTTCCACAAAACCCACACGAGGAGTTCCTCTGACCTGCCCTCCTCCTCCCTCGTCGGTCTATAAGCCAGGAGTGATGGACGGCGCTAAGAGCCACTCACATTCGTTAGGATCGTTAGGGGTGATGGGGTCCCGCACACAGCGCCTCCCCGAGCTGCATGGCCGCGGTGGACGCCATAGGGAGCTGGAGGACGGTTCACACATAATGGAAAGCTCTGGGGCGGTGGGGAGGGGGGAGGTGGGGGGGAGGTGGGTGGGAGGTGGGGGTTAAATGTGCCAAAGACCACTCTCCATCTTCCTCACCAATTCACCTCTCCACAGATGACATCAAAGCTGCAAATGGCCTTAGAGAAACGATATAAGCAGTAGTGGTGGTGGTGGTGGTGGTGGTGGTGCGCACGTGTGTGTGTGTGTGTGCGTGTGTGCATGTGTGTGTGTGTGTGTGTGTGTGTGTGTGTGTGTGTGTGTGTACTCGCATGTGTGTCTAGAAGAGGGCACGACTTTCATGTAAGGCGGAACATTAAAGCCAGAGGGTGATGGTCAGAGTGAGGGGTGGGAGGGAGGGGTAGGGACATGAAGAGGTGTGTTCTGGGTAATTAGGCCTAGGCCCCCCGCATGTCCTGACAGTCCACAGCAATTTATTGCCCCACTTGGGCAACTTGGCCACCCATCTAATTGCAATATTAGCGTGTAATAACACCTGTGTTACGGCCCGGATCCCAATATTTCATGGGGGTCTGGCAGCGCGTTCTTGCTTGCCTCGGCAGTATTCGGCCATTAAGCGACAGCGGGGGAAACAAAGCGCTCGGCTCATAGTTTGGACACCCCCCGACCTCTGAGAGGAACATTGGTCCGAATTTATCGATGCCCCCCAAGCCCCCCCCCCCTCTCTGTTCTAATGGACGTGAGCTTGTGTTAAGGTTTGACCAACGTGATCAACACCTCAGATCAACAACTGCATATTGACAGTGCGTATGTGAGAGACCAAAGCATTGCATGCACAGGCTTGCATTGCATGCACAAGAATTAGACCCTCCAGAAAAATGCGATTAAGCGATCGCATAATTTATACTGCATAATCAGCCAAATGGTGCAGATTATGCAGGGGTGAAACTTTTTTTCAAGAAGGGCGCATAATCGTGCAAACTTCCTGCCTATTTTCGCAACTTCCCGACTATATTTCACCACACAAAATCACATAAAACCCTACATATTTCACCACACAAAATCACATAAAACCCTATTTCACAACTTTTCGCAACTTTCTGCATGTTTCGCAACTTCCCACAATTACACTGCACATATAAACCTGCATATTTCATCGCATAATCAAGGATTTTAGCCTGCATGATCAAGGATTTTAGCCTGCATAATCAAGGATTTTAGCCTACATGATCAAGGATTTTAGCCTGCGAGGGTCTAAAAAATAAGAGCAAAAAATGCATCACAACGCATCACATCATAGGTAGCTCATTGTGAGTTTGAAGTCGGTTGCTGCCATATACTGTATATGCACATGCACCATTATGGGCGTATTGGTCGGATCTGTCAAGTGTCTAAACGGCTTAGCACCCATTTATCTCTCTGAATTGCTGAAACCATATATGTTCCCACACAGACCCTTAGGTCCGCTGACCAGCTTCTCCTGGTGGTGCCAAAAACCAGGCAGAAGCTCAGAGGGAACCGGGCTTTTGCAGTGGCAGCTCCATAGAGTAATACAAGGATAGAGACTGAACCGGAGCGACAGCCCCCCCCCCCCCCCCCCCCCCCTATTCATGTCAGTGGAAGTTGCTCAGTGGCGTTTTGAAGCACCCGGAAAAACGCTCTACTTCCACATTTGACCACCAAATTTTGGTGGTAAAATGCGGAAGTGCAACCGAGCACTCAATGTTAAAGCCCAGCTGCACAGGGTTTCCCGGTCATGAATCCACGGGTCCGCCTGCAGTTCACGCCCCAACCACTAGGGCCGAGTGCTTCAACGATGCAGAGCCTCACTGGTAATGTTTTACTGTAAAGCACTTTGGTACAACTTTGTTGTTATTTAAATGTGCTATATAAAAAAGGTGGTAGGTATGGTAAGGTAAGGGGGGCAAGTCTATGGACTTTAAACGTTTGTTTAGAGCACTTTACACAAACATTACAAGACGCCCCTAACTTATGTGTTTTTTTTTACAGGTGCAAGTACGTGTACATAATGCGTAAAATGCAGGAGAGGGTGAATGGAATGCGTGCACACGTGCACAGCACATCCATGCATGAATACACTATAATACACACGTGCACACATGAATACATGAATACACTAATACACACGTGCACACAATCCATACATGAATAAACTATAATTCAGGTGCACATCGTAACTGTCGGGCAGAATCCTTATCTCCATATTTATTTCGTTCTCCATATATAAGTGTTATGTTTTCGTTCCCAAACAAATGCCCTCCTATAGACTTCATCACACAAGAGTGTCGCACAAAAGTATAGAGTGAAAATAGCAAATTGTGAGCTTGGAGATTAGCAATTTTCACTACTTTGAAAGTTTTGGACATACAGTACATCTCCGTCCGACAGAGACGATGCGCGTGCGTGCGTTGCGTTGCGTGCGTGCGTGTTGTATCATTGTGGATGCTAACACCACAGAGACAGAGGGGTTGATTTACGGCCCTGAGCAGAGCATGGTTTTCAGACAACAGGCGGGGGCGGGGCCCAACGAGACGCGGCTCCATGAATTCATCACAACATTAGCTGTTTTACAGTGACCGCTGATGGCTGGGATTTGCATGACGGGTCACCAATAACCTACACACCCCCACCTTTAATGCACACGCACACGCACGCACTGAACCCTCTACCCCTTTAGTACACATATATCAACTCAAACAACCACATGCACAGTCTCACACACACACGCACACACACGCACACACACACACACACACACACACACACACACACACACACACACACACACACACACACACACCCACACACACACACACACACACACACACACACACACACACACACACACACACACACACACACACACACACACACACAGACTCTTAACCCCCCCGACCCTTAGAACACACATAGCAACCACACACACACACACACACACACACACACACACACACACACACACACACACACACACAGAACCCCCCCCCCCCCCCCCACACTACCCCTTTAAAAGCACATATCAACTCCACCAAACCACACACTCGCGCTGTGTACACACCCCGCCACAACCAAAACCACACACACTGAATCCACCAACACACACTTGCATACAGACGAAGCCAGCCGTAGCTCCACCTCAGCGACAGGCTAATTTATTTGCTGGTTTTAAGGGGCTAGGGGCGGCGCGCCCATAAATCCTGCATCTCTTAATAGGCCGCTAAAATGCAGTGATACGGCCCGGCTCACCATAAATCACATACCAGGGTTTGTCGTCTGTAAACACTTTGGAATTGTTTGCGTGTGTGTGTGTGTGTGTGTGTGTGTGTGTGTGTGTGTGTGTGTGTGTGTGTGTGTGTGTGTGTGTGTGTGTGTGTGTGTGTGTGAGAGAGAGAGAGAGGGAGAGAGAGAGTGAGAGAGAGAGTACGAGAGAGCATGAGGGGAGAGGGTGAATGGGGTATCAAATGTTTTAAATGTAAGATCTATCAGTGAGTGAGTGACTGACTGACTGACTGACTGACTGACTGACTGACTGACACACTGGCGTGCGTGTGCGCATATGCAAGTGTGTGCAATGTGCATGGATGGGGACTAGCTTGTGTGGCACATGTCACTCTGCCTCTGTGTGTGTGTGCGTACGTGCAAACACTGTATAATGTATACACTGTATATTTTGTGTCTGTGTGAGAACCTAAATACATACATATCCTTGTGTCTTGTCATGTGTCCATATCTACAGCATGTATCTGTCAGAGTGTACAAATGAGTTAAAGTAACACTGGCTTTGTCTGTTTGTGTTTGTGTGTGTGTGTGTGTGTGTGTGTGTGTGTGTGTGTGTGTGTGTGTGTGTGTGTGTGTGTGTGTGTGTGCGCACGTGTGTGTGAGGGTCAGTCTCCCTCCTGTCCGCTGGCCATTCTCCAAGGCCGCTCTAACGAGCCAGCGGTGGATTTGGATTTGGTAATAACCCCAATGCCCTCCACGGAGGTCATTCATTGGCTGACATGACAGGACCAATCACAGACAGACACACTGACGGACTGTAGCACCCAAGGACGACACAGAATGCTGGATTAGTAATCAAGGATGAGTTCAGTGTTGGACTTCATAAAGAATAAATATCGTTATGCGCATGGCTCCGGTGTTACTGTGAATTGTTTATGATGAGTGTATATTTTGTAGGAAATGTGGAAACTGATTGCCGAGTGCTCAAACGTCGTATACGCCGACTGAATCCAAATCTGAAAGTCTGCCGAAACTGCTCAGTTGGTGAGAGTGTGACGCTAACAACGCCAAGGGTGTGGCTTCGTATAGCCAGGCAGGTCCAGACTCATAGCGTGGATAACTGACGGGTCAGTGAATCCACGCTATGAGTCTGGACCTGCCTGGCTAGTGGCTTCGTATAGCCAGGCAGGTCCAGACTCATAGCGTGGATTAACTGACGGGTCAGTGAATCCACGCTATAGCCTGGCCCTGCCTGGCTAGTGGCTTCGATCCCCATAATGGACAAATGTTTAGGGAAGAGAGGTATCTGGTAATCAGAAGGTCATTGGTTCCACCCAGTATACGTGTCAAAGTCAAAGTCGTACGATTTGTCACACACGTTACCGCAGCGATATTTGTTCTCCGTCTCCATCTCTTGGAGCGGTGAGCCTCAGCCGTGCCGAGGCTCGGGAATCATTTGATTAGTTGATTTGACCCCCCAATCCAACCCATTGATGCCGAGTGCCAAGCAGGGAGGCATTGGGTCCCATCTTTGATATGACCCGGCCGGGGATTGAACCCCGACCTCCCAGTTTCAGGGCAACGAGTCCCTATGCAAGACGTCTCTAACAGCTCCCCTTAGTCGTGACCATCTGAGGAGCCAGCAGCTTGGGTGAAGCTAAATGTGAATTTCCCTCTGTGTGGGAAAATAAAGATCTAACTTAATTTCGAGGGAAAACTGCATCCCCCTTCCGCGTACAAATGCAAAACATGAAGCCCGATCGTGACGTATTCAATGAATTGGAGAAGTGGAGAAAGTGATGCGCGCGGCGACAGCCTGAGGTTTGTCACTCACAGATAAGACCCGGTTCAATAATCTTGAGAAGAGTTCGATATCTACAGGAGAATTGGATTTGATAAGTAGCTTGATTGACCCCCAGAGGCTGGAGAAAGTCATCAGAGATCAGAATTGACATGTTGGACAGAATCTTCGTTTTTTTTTTTTATATATATATATAAATTGATGCCCCGGTTTATACTTTTTACACACATTGTGTGTGTGTGTGTGTGTGTGTGTGTGTGTGTGTGTGTGTGTGTGTGTGTGTGTGTGCAAGTTTGAATGTGTGTACGTTGTACAGAGAGAGAGAGAGAGAGAGAGAGAGAGAGAGAGAGAGAGAGAGAAAAGAGTGAGAGAGACAGGCAGAGAGAGAGAGACAGAGAGAGGTAGTGAGAGAGAGACACAGAGAGAGAGAGAGAGAGAGAGAGAGAGAGAGAGAGAGAGAGAGAGAGAGAGAGAGAGAGAGAGAGAGATAGTGAGAGAGAGAGAGACACAAAGACACAGAGAGAGAGAGGTAGTGAGAGAGACACAGAGACACAGAGACACAGAGACACAGAGACACGGAGAGAGAGAGAGAGAGAGGTAGTGAGAGAGACACAGAGACACAGAGACACG
>NC_136806.1:19490521-19620521 GCF_951216825.1 Electrona antarctica
GGTATATCATTCAGACAGAATATATTCGACCAAAATTAACATAATATGAAATAATGTTCATGGTTATTTTTTTGTCCCAACAAGGCAAAAAAAATGCTTGTCACTTTGTAACAATCTGTGCATGTGCCTTTTGGAATATATCCCTTTGTAATAAAGGCAGGGGGTCTGAATGCATTATCCACTGTAAGTTATGATAAAACAATATTGACATAATATTATATTTTAGGCCTATTAACCTTTTGACAAGCTGTGCATTTGACAAAGGACTGTCACAATGTGCAATTCTTTTTGATGGGCCCGCCTGCACCACTGCAAGGGTGATTAACATATCTTCCGGTAATTCTTAAAAATTAATCATACTGCCTGACCCGCACAGTCCAATTATCCTTTTGCGTTCGCCCCATGCTGTCCTGAATCAAATTGCCATTTGACAAACAAGCGTCAAATCGAGCCTGCGAATGCCAAATGAGACCCGTATGAATCATTTATCGCATTGTTTGATCTCTAAGTATAGAAAAATCTTAAACTAAGCACTGTTTGTGTCCCTCACTCACTCACATGCGTGTGTATGGATGGATGTGTGACTGTTACCATAGAATAGCACCACAATAATTTATTCCCCCAGCTACTTGGAACCATTAGTGAAAGTTCCAGGAGACCAATTAGCATTGGAAACCCAGTGGTGCGACTGTGGTGACAACCTCCTCAAACTGCCAAAGAAGTGTTACAAACAAACTGGACCCCAGGAGCACTGCTGGGGCCCCTCCAGGGACCCGGGGCCCCTTTCCAAAGACCAAAACAAACCTTGGCTGAGCGTCCACAATATCGCCTTAATGACGTTTCCCCCCGGGCCACAAACAGGCTAACACCATGGCCGGCTAATGACTGAGAAGAACAACACAACACACAACCTGAGAGAATGCGTGTGTGTGTGCGTGTGTGCCTGCGTGTGTGTGTGTGTGTGTGTGTGCATGTGCGTTTGTGCATGCGTGTGTGCCCGTGTTTGTCTGACTCCAAACCCTCAAAATAAAACAAACACCATGTAGTCTCTTGGTTGCCATGGCCACTCAGTCTGGATGGAGAGTCGGGCTCTATCAAGCATTGGAACATCAGCTCTACCATCATGTACCATATAGTAACACTAAAGTGTAATAAGGTATATCCCTACCATAAAGACAGGCCTGTATACAAAGGGGATCAACTATATAGTGAAACAGGCCCAAAAACATTTGAGCCTGAACTGAGCCAGTTTGGCCAGTGAGATGCTCGAAGCGTTGGCCGGCCACACATAAGCACCATTACTGCTGGCACTCGCTGCTCAGATAGCCACTTCAAATGGGCCCCACAAGTGGAATCTACTTAAGCCACTAAAAAAAGAGGTTGCATGGGCATGTCAAAAGCTCAACTATCTGCATTAACCAAACAAAAACCAAAAAAAGAAGGAGAAGAAAGGAACGGAGTGAGCCCCTTCAAAGGCTCCCCAAGGAACCTGCCGGGCGGACTTCAGAGAGTGTCGTGACCAGAGCCAGGCTGGAGGATCACACAACTCAGATAAGTCTAAGTGAATGGCCGTCAATGGAGAGCTCTGTTTTCAAAGGGCAAGTGTTGTAATTACCCAAGGCCTGAGAACACAGGAGCTGCGGCCAGACATAATGATATGCAGCCAGTCTGCTTGGACCAGACTGCGTGCCTTTCAGCAACAACATGGCATGGATCTCCCTTTCTCTCTCTCTCTCTCTCTGTCTCCCTGTCTCTCTCTCCCTTTTTCAGTGTTGCCCCCACTCTCAGCCAGGAGCTGGCAGGGAGGCTGCAGCGAGGAGCCCAGACCTGGCTACAGAGCCTCCCCACGCACGTCCCATTGCCGGTAGGTGCCAACTTGACTGCCGTGCCATTCCGTGTCCTGTTCGGTGCTTCTGAATGCAGTCGTCTCCAATTTAGGAACGGCTATGGAGCGCTGCGGCGATATTTATCACAGGCTGGTACGGGCCACCGCTCATGGAAATCGATAATCTGTTGTTTTAATTAATCAAACTTCCATCTGTTGTGTGATAGCTGCCTGAATGCTGCCAAACGTATAAAACTCAAACGTTCAGCTTATCAGCCGTACGCCCAGAGATTCAATATTTAAGAAGCCTGTCCATATGTTTTGTATGTATGTATGTATATATGTACCGTATGTGCATTCCAAAAGCTTAGTCCCTGACTGTAGGGTGATCCAAGATCTCAACTTGTGTATTTGCATTCTATGGATAAATCAATAATGTTCTTTCTAAAGGGAAGAAACCGCTCAGTTATCGGTTTCTGAGCCAGCATCGCAATATTCTCATTAATCTTTTGGGAGCCTTTTGAGAAGAAGAAAAAAAGAAACATCTCAAGGGTCTAAAAATCCCAGTGTTCCTCCAACTCCACGGGAAAACAGCTCCAAACAGATGCTCTCTCTCTCGCTCTCTCTCTCTGTCTCCCCCCCCTCTCTCTCTCTCTCTCTCTCTCTCTCTCTGTCTCTCTCTCTGTCTCCCCCCCTCTCTCTCTCCCTCTCTGTCTCTCTGCCTCCCCCCCTCTCTCTCTCTCTCTCTCTCTGTCCCCTCCCTCTCTCTCTCTGTCTCTCTCTCTGTCTCCCCCCCCCCCTCTCTCTCTCTCTCTCTCTCTGTCTCTCTCTGCCCCCCCCCCCCTATCTCACACACACACACACACACACACACACACACACACACACACACACACACACACACACACACACACACACACACACACACACACACACACACACACACACACACACACACACACACACACACACACACACACACACACACACACACACACACACACACACACACACACCCTTTCCACCGGAACCGGTTCAGTTCTTTTTGGTTCTTAGTGGTGAGCCAGAGTTCCAAAATTGGTGGGAAAAACTAGACCTATATTAAATTGTTTATAGGATCAATACAAGTAAATTACTACATGATAACCCTTCCACAGTAGTAGCTTTTTCATATTTTCGATTCTTTCGCATATTTTCTTACATAATGCCTCATTTGCATATTTAAAAATGTAAAATTTGTAATACAATAAATCATTGTCTTCGTGTAAGTACTCAATTGGGGAAGTTTCATGGTGATAACAATCTAATATAGGTATGGTTTTGCCCACTCAATTCATAATTAACGTTCCAATTTTGGAGCTCTGGCTCATGGACTAAGAACCAAAAATAAAAGAACTGAACCGGTTCCCATCGGGAAGGGGCCAGTATGTGTCTGCTACTATTGTCACAGTGTTGCGGCAGGTACACTGACACTCTATAAAGACACCTCAGTCTCCCCTTCTCTATCACCTGGGACCCCATGGGCGGCCGAGAAGGAAGAGACCGAGAGAGAGACATCCAGGGGGAGAGAGAGAGAGAGATGGATGGAAACACAGAGCAAATCTCTCATCCCTTACTCATTAGCGTGTGGAAACACGCCATCCATCAGGGGAAAGCTAGTTAATAATCGCACTCAATCACATAATGACCCAAACTCAGAGACAGAGACGGCCGAGTCGTCATTATGAAAATGAAGCTTGTATCGGCAGCGATCTCAGAGGAGGAAACGGGCTTGTCGCCCGATGAAGTCAACAGGCTCTCTCTCTCCAACCCCCCCCCCCCCCCACCTTCTTTTTTTGCGATATGGAGAAAAGCGGTGCTAGACGACAGTTCCTCTGATGCCCCTGTGGACATCATCCTGGGAAGTGGGACAAAGTGAGTGCGATGAGAGTGATAACCCTCTGGCTGTGTATCGACACTTCAATCTTTCCCTCAATGTGTGTGTGTGTGTGTGTGTGTGTGTGTGTGTGTGTGTGTGTGTGTGTGTGTGTGTGGTACACTATATTCACTCCATCCAAAGCAGCCCTCCACATGCAGCGCGCCGGACCAAAGCAGTGGCACTTTGTAGATAACAGCAGGTTATCATCAGAGTCTTAGTTCCTGTGTTTATTTGCGTGTGGGTGACGTGTGCTCATGAGAGCACGCATGCGCACGCACGCACGCACGCACGCACGCACGCACGCACGCACGCGTGTGTGTGTGTGTGTGTGTGTGTGTGTGTGTGTGTGTGTGTGTGTGTGTGTGTGTGCGCGCGCGCGTCTGTGTGTGTGTGTTTTCAAGTGGAAAACACGGTATAGCTCAGTTTATCACACCAATCAACACGTTTGTGTTTACAACAGTGAGCGTGGCCTGCACGGCGCTGCCTCAGAGGATAAACAGCCAGATAATGGTTTCAACTGGACCACAATATCACCATCACACTGGATCTGAGGAGCACAGATCTACTGCATGGAAAACTAAAATAATTAGGAAAAGAAGAACATGCAAAAGGGGCATTTGTTGAGGGATAGTTGCACATACACGCACGCACACACGCACGCACGCGCACACACGCACACACACGCGTGCGCATGCACACACACCTCCATCAGCTTTCCTCTCCTCCCAGCTGTGCCTCCTCTGCTGGGCCAAGATGTGATGCTTCTCGTCCAACCCCCCCCCCCCCCCCCCCCCCCAAAGCCAAGGGCATGCAAAAACACACACAGACACCCACAAGCACACACACACACGCGCGCGTACGTATACGTACACACACTTCCTCTACTGAATAATTAACACATGCCCCCCACAAACACATCTACCAGGTCCTAACAAAACCCACCAACCCCCCATGGAGCTGTGCACACACACACACACACACACACACACACACACACACACACACACACACACACACACACACACACACACACACACACACACACACACACACACACACACACACACACACACACACACACACACACACACACACACACACACACACACACACACACACACACACACACTGCCCTCCATCCAGTGCACACACAGTGGGTAGATAATTACCCAGCATGGCGCTTGAACCAAATACATGTGTTTAATAGGGGGTAAGTAAGGCCTACAGTTTATTATGACTGGGAGAAGTTTGGAGAGACACCTTGAACCTTAACACAATAACACTCCCTTCCATTCACCTGATTCTAGATCCTTTGTCACCACTCGTTAGGATTAGCACGGATTCTCTACTTTTTCTGGGTCATCATGCAGGGCCCACTTTACTTGAAAGTTCCAAAAGCACTCGCGTCCAAGTTCCAACCACATCCGGCCACTTAAGTTAAAGGTAGGGCAGGTGGTTTTCTTTGGTTGAAATAAGTACTTAAAAAGGTCTATGCTGTGATAGTACTAATTGCAGTACAGTGTTTGTGCAGTAACAGGAGTCTCCATGTTTCTCCAGCTTTTTATTAAACGCAGGGTAACTCAGGATACAGATTAACAATGTGTGCCGGGGAATTATTCAGAATAAAGGCGCTAGAGTTCCAAGCAGACGAGGGAGATTTTTCATTTTCAGACTTTCATTTCCCCCCCGAAACCGGGAGGTGAAATATTCAGTTTTTCCAAATCGTCGTCGTAAAACTGATCTCTCTTAAGTTTAGACGCGCTAATATATTCCAAATGAGATGCACGATGAAGTCAGAACTTATGACAGAACATCGGCGTTATGATCGATCTGCGCGGAGGCAGCGTAGATTCAGAGTAAATGAGGAAGATCGTCGGCCCGTAAACTAGGAAGTGAATGGCTGCGCGCGCAGCAAAACAGCTCCGGGAGTGCTGAGCAAGGTGTTGCCTAGTGTAATGTATGCGCATGCATTTAATGATAAATTTAAACTATTGTGTTCCGGCTTGGATCAATATACTTTAAGTTGTTATCACAATGAAAACTCTTTTTTCAAGCCTACTATAAATGTTTTGATATTAAATTATTATGAATGTTATTTTATCGATCAAATCTTTCCAAAGATTATTAGGGGGCCCACTTGCCCTTGGATGTGAATGGCCGCTTTAGGAACAGAAGACAGGCTGGAGAGCCGTGGCACGGTGCCATGTCTTTCTGCCCAGGGCAGATGAGCTGCCCATTGTGATGCCTGCGCGTGTTTTGTGTCCACACAGCAGTGCGGTTGGCACGGTGATGCACTTGTTGTGACGGGGGTGGGGGCGCCACTGACCTGCACATGATCTCGTGAGTGAGGAGGACGCGACACATCTCGGGGTTCTTGTCCTGTCCCTCGTACAGGATGGGCTAGAGGAGACGGAGAACCAAGAAAGACACATCAAGAGACACACGGACACACAAACAACGACATAACATTAGGCCATTGTACAGATTATGTATATGATTCTACAAAAGGCTGCAATTGAAAATATGGGGGGGAAAATAAGTCTGAAATAGCCCTATGAGACCTGGATCAAAATAGCTTTTGCAAATAGTTTTTATGGTTTGTTTCATTTTATTTAAGTGCCACATATAACTGGGTGTTTTATAAGGTAATATAAGGGCAATTTAAAGGCACTGCAATGAGAGCAGACAGTCAAGTCAGTTTCATAATATTTTCTGTCACTAACATCGCACATAGTAAAAACCCTCACTGTTAATTTGCAGTATGATGACCAGGAAGCATAAAAATGGACCCAGACAGACTCGAGTTAAATTAACACCGAGGCTTGTCCCCGCACGGTGTGGTAAACTCTGCCCAGGTTGGTGCACCAACGAGCATAACAAAAATTAGAAGAAAAAAAAATGAAAAAAAAACACACAAATGATTTGTGATGATTTGACCCAGGTGTGAGTGATTTCTCTGCGTTTGAATTCCTCTGTTTGCGGCGCTCTTAAACGACTAAAATTGATCCTGAGCCATTCAGAGCTCCGTGCCAGGAGCCCTGCGGGGCCTCTGGCCATGCAAGGGGGGGGGAAACCTCCTCAGCTCACACGGCGTTACTTATAGTCTATCATGTGTTACCAGGTGGTATACAGAACACAGGCCCTAGCTGGCACCGGAGCCAAGCACCGACTCAAAGTCAACCGTCGCCTCCAACCACCCGGCTCTATAAATGCACACCTCGTGCCAGTAATCAAGGTAGAACGTTTTGGACTGCAGTGTTGAAATGATGAAACGCAGAGGATGCTGGTGATGATGGCGTGTGCGTGTGGGTGTGTGTGTGCGTGCGTGACAGCACGCGCGTGTGAGTGTTCTTGCGTGTTCGTGTTCGTGTGTGTGTTTGTGACAGAGGGTGATATTTCGTCGCCGTCAGGCACAAACCTAGTATGTCCATATTTCTCCGTAAGTGAATGTACTGTAAACCCTACTTCATCATGCAAGTGTACAGTAGTGAGTAGTGAAAATAGCAGACCTACAAACAAGCTCACGACGCCTCGCGGCGGCTATTTACACTATTTAACTATTTATTTATTTTTTACAACAATAATTTCAAAACATCACTGTGTGAAGTGAAGAGCGCTCTTATCATATTACGTCATCATACATCATCTCATTCCGGCCAATTACAAGTTGCGTCCTCACTTGTGTCTTCAAGGTTTGTGTTATGCAATGTTTGTGTTTACACGAACACTCAAAATTGTCCATTCATTGTCAAAGGCATTTAATGTTTGTGTTAGGACAAAGTTTGCATACACTAAAAGCTGGACATAGGCGGGGCTAGCGCCCTTCAAAAATAACCGGTTTTGGACATACGAGGTTTCTGCTCGACAACAACGCTTTCCTCCTCCGTCCTGTGGAGGAGCCGTGCTCACCAGATCAGTGGCGAAAAAGTTACTCAAATGTTTTACTTAAGTAAAAGCGTCAATACTGCAATAAAGAAATACTCCGTTTTACATGTAAAAGTTTATTGGCTTCAAAATGTACTTAGAAAATAGGCTACTCATTGTGCAGAATGTCTCATATCAAGTTTTCAAATGTATAAAAATCTTTTGAAAGATGCGACGCATTGTGAGCTTGTATAGATCTGCTATTTTCAGCTATTTTCAAATGGCCAAAATGTATATAGGGTTAAAGTGGCTATTGGAAATACTCAAGTGAAGTACAAATACCTCAAAATTGTACAAATCTTTGAATATATGAGAAAGGTTGAGCACCAAAGACATAGACACATTTCTTTTCAGAAAACTGTTAGGATTTAGAAGCCTTTTTTTTCTATGGTTACTTTCCAGCAGTGGTGATGAGCGGGGTCTGTATGGACCCTCTACAGCCTCCTCAGGCCATCCCAGTGTTCCCATGCAGCCAGATGGTGGTGGGCCGCGCCCCTGGAAGAGCCCCCCCCCCCCCTCCCCCTGCCTCCTCCCTAGCTCTCCCCCGGCCAGGCTGTCATGTCAGCCGCTGGATGACAGATGACCGCTGAGAGGTGGAGAGCGAGGGCCTACGCAGGCTGAGCGAGCGAGCTGCGATACAAACTACTGGACGAGTGTGTGTATGTATGTACGCGCTCGCGCGTGCGTGTGTGTGTGCGTGCACACGTGCGTGCATTGTAGCGTGAGCTAAATAATGCAAGATGCATGTGTCTTTTTTTTTGTGTGTGTCTTAACCTGAATCCTCATACTGGTTGGGGACGGACGGACGGACGGACAGACAGACAGACTCAACTTGATACTCATTGTACTCCACCCATTCCCTCCCTCCCTGATCTGCCGCTAACTCATCCACCTTTATGGTTAAAGCAGACCCGCAAAACCCACCTCCACACACACACACACACACACACACACACACACACACACACACACACACACACACACATATATATATATATATATATACCCCCCCCCCCCCCCCCCCAAGGGGACGATACTTTTAGGATAACGACCACTTCTGCATTATTGATCCCAGCCTGCCTCTATAGCCCTGTATTAAAATGCTCCAGTTTGGCCAGAAGGCCCAGGGATTGGAACTGGGGCTGAGGGGGGGGCTGAGGGGGGGTGGAGGGGGGTCTGCATGGTGAGGGGCACCTGGTCGATATTTATACATCATCATTTCTGATTCACAGACACACTGTGTGTGTGTGTGTGTGTGTGTGTGTGTGTGTGTGTGCGTGCGTGCGTGCGTGCGTGCGTGCGTGCGTGCGTGCGTGCGTGCGTGCGTGCGTGCGTGCGTGTGCATGCACGTGCATGGGGTATATGCATGTGAGTGCCGGTGCCAGGAAGCCCAGGGGTTATACCGTATTTGCACTCTGAAAGTAAGGATGTGAATAACTTGATAACATCACCTCTGTCTGTCTCTGTCTGTCTCTCCCTTTCTCTCTCTTCCTCTCTCTCTCTCTCTCTCTCTCTCTCCCTCTCTCTCTCTCCTCTCTCTCTCTCTCTCTCTCTCTCTCTCTCTCTCTCTCTGTCTCTGTCTTTCTCTCTCTCTCTCTCTCTCTCTCTCGGAGTGTGAGATTTATTTTGTACAATAATGGTTTTGCCGCTTGAGTTTTTATTCGTCGTAGAAGAAGACGACAATATCATACTGAGAGTGAAGATGAGACTTTAGCCATGAAGCCAAACTTGATAAAAGGCCTATAAACACACTTTAGCAGAGGTTGTGTGTACTTTGATGCAACCACAGTTGCATGATCCGCCGTAAACCATCGCGACTGCATCGCGCTGCTATACAAGCAAGCAAAACCTTGCTTTAATTCAATTCCTTCTGTAGTGCAGATTTCCAAGAATACGGGATCCTTAACAGGCTCTCAACAGGACGGATCGATTTTTCCCGGGGCACCCCCCCCCCCCCCCCTGACTCCGGCCATGCAGGCCCGTCTGTCTGTCACGTCTGTGTGTCTGTCTGTCTGTCTGTCTTGGGGGGGGGGGGGGGGTGTCGTCCGTGAAGGAGCGCGCAGGGAGGCATTTGAGTGGCGTGCGATGCCAGCGGTGCGGCGCTGTGTAGACGCCGAGGCCTGTTGGTGTTGTTGTCAAGATTATTGTCTCCAGCGTGCCGTCGCTGCAGCACATTAAGGGCTATTGATTGGTTTCCGTGGCTGACGCTTTGTCGGGGAGCCGCTTGGCACATCGATCTGAGACAGGCTGACAGGGCGACACTGTCGAGAGGGAGCGAGGGTTGGGCTGGGGTACAGTAGCTTGTGTGCGCTGTGCGTGCGTGCGTGCATGCATGTGTGTGTGTGTGTGTGTGCGTGCATGTTCGTGTGTGTGTGTCTGTGTGTCTGCACTCCGCAGGTAGGCTTTGAGTGATGTTGTTTTGTTTTTTTTAAGGAGGTGGAGGTGACGTTTTGTTTTTGAGTAACTGGAAGAAGAGTTCACATGCCACATGTTTTACTGACACAGGGGCGATCTGAGGTTTGGGTTTAGCAAAACCCTATAGTTTCAGAGAAATGAATTGCATTTGAATTGCATTTGGATTTGAATTGAATTGCATTCAGAAAAAAAAGCACACCTGTGTTGCAGGCAATGGCTCTACAGAGTCATGGGTATGGAATTAGGGAAAGGGTTCTACAATCAGGGGGCGTGTTCTATATTTAAGACACCATGGATCGTAGAATCAGGGGAAGTGCTCTAGAATTAAGGGATGGCTTATAGAAAAACATGATGAGTTCTAGAATCAAAGGAAGAGTAGAGTAAAAATGCATATGGGTTCTTGAATCAGAGGACGTACATACAGTATTCTAGAAATGAGGGATGGGTTGAAGAGTCAGAGGAAGAGTCTAGAATCAGACAAACGGCTCTATAATGCATAGGTGAAACCTTCTGGAGCAAAAGCATGCTTACCTGTTTGGTCATGGAGTCTATCAAAGCATGCTCACCTGTTTGGTCATGGAGTCTATCAAAGCATGCTCACCTGTTTGGTCATGGAGTCTATCAAAGCATGCTCACCTGTTTGGTCATGGAGTCTATCAAAGCATGCTCACCTGGTCATGGAGTCTATCAAAGCATGCTCACCTGTTTGGTCATGGAGTCTATCAAAGCATGCTCACCTGTTTGGTCATGGAGTCTATCAAAGCATGCTCACCTGTTTGGTCATGGAGTCTATCAAAGCATGCTCACCTGTTTGGTCATGGAGTCTATCAAAGCATGCTCACCTGTTTGGTCATGGAGTCTATCAACCGTACGTAGAGGTCTTGCTCTGTCCTGATTCCTGAAAGATGACACGTAAACATTGTCACACGTTAGCTAAGAAAAGGAAAACTGTGAGCTAATGACATTATATTTATGATATTTTAGAATTACTGCTCACTGCTGACAGTAGAATTAGTGTAATAAGTATCTTGAAGACAAGTTTAAAGTGATTTGACTGCATGATGACAGATTTATAACACCCACATAGACAGACATACATACATGTATTAACCTAGTATGCTAATTTGGTCCCAGTAAGCAAAAACAAATCCCACAAAAGACTGATTTCTAATAATGTGCTGTAAATGAATTCTGCTATTATTTATGTCCCGATAGTGTATTTATGTTTTCTGTAGAGCTTGTCATCTAGAACGGGGCTATGCTAACCCCCCTCAGCAAAAACAAACATTAGTGCGCTCTGGAGTTGTTTATTATTTATGGGCCAAGCCGCCTTTAACTGCCGAGCCTCTCCGAGGCCCTCCCGCTGCCTTTTTCCTCAAGGATAACAAGGAATTCTCATTCACCGACAAATTAAATATCAATCAAGACGGCTTGTCTTTTATTAGCCATGCAACCGAGCGTAAATGTGACACGAACGCGACATGGGGTGGAGGAAGCAAATTGCAGGGAACACCTGTTAGTGTCGGGGCTTGTCTAATTGTGTTAGAGGGGTTTTTTGTTGTGTTTCGGGCCCGTTTCCTCTGCGCTTCCTCTCCGACCTAATTGACATGATTCACTCCTCGCTCTGCCGATGGAATGGTTGCTGTGTGTGTGGCGCTGCGTGTTGTGTGTGTGTGTGTGTGTGTGTGGCGCTGCGTGTTGTGTGTGTGTGTGTGTGTGTGGCGCTGCGTGTTGTGTGGCTAAATTGACATGATTCACTCACTCGCTCTACACCGACAGAACGGTTGCTGCGTGTTGTGTGCGGCTAAATGGCTGCCGTTTCCATCGGCAGCAGATGAGGTCAATTACCTCCATACGATGCTGATAGCGCCATGCCGATTCATATTAGAATGATTTACCCCCTTTTTGGAGAAATCGCTTTTTTTATGTTGTGCTTTGTCTCCCGTTTTTCTGCAGGGGTCTGCACATTTTAACGCTGTCCATATCTGAATGTGTGCCAAGAGAAATCTAAGTTGTGTGTTTTCAATCATCCCAGACCCCTCTTACTTTTCCCCTGATGGATAAAGCAGAGTTTGGGACCGGTTAGTTGTTCTTGAGTCTTATTCCAGATGTTGGAGGCATTATTTTGATCATCTGTTTCCATGGCTGACTGAAAATGTCTTTTTACTGAAAATGATAAAGCTTTTCCAGCCACCCAGAGTTAGGAGGATGTAGATCAACTAAACATTTGGTTGAATTAGTTTTAAGAATTCCAACCTTTGTTATTCTAAGAAAGGTTTTGCTGAGCACGCATCTCTGCTTTTCCAACATCGAGCCTACTGTACCTCAGAAGGGGAATTAAGATCACACTGATGAATTACACGTGTTCTCCGAAACAGAATGCTTCCTATTGGGAAGATGAAACATTACCTGAGGTACATAATTCAGTATCTTTCAAGCATAGAAGATCCCATCTGTAATACTGTTTTGCCTTAAGTATTTTGTCTTTCTTAAAGGAAACTTTGCAGATTTTCAACCTAAATCCCATAGTTCTGATGTGAGGAGATCAATAAATATAGCATGTGTATCTGTCCGCCAAAAGTTGACGTAATGTACACCCGATGCCGTGAGATGATGCGTTTGACATCATTGTTTCACAACGCTAACATTTTGCTGGGAAACACACATGAGACTGAATGTCTTGCTTTGCTACACTATATTTTTGATCTCCTCACAATGGGAATTAGTTGGAATCGTTTTCTTATAATGAAGCATTATGTTTCCTGTAGCTCCCGTTTATACTTTAAATTGTAGGTTTTGCATTTTGCATTAAAGCGTTTTATGTCACATGTTCTGAATCTCACAATTTTCACAGGCTAATAAAACAGCAGTAGTTCATATTTCAAACTCGGTCTCACCATTACTGTAGAGGAGTTGTAACCTGTAGTGGATTCCATTGTTGGTCTTCTCGCCGTTGTACTCCTGTCACAGGAAATAAAAAACACACGTTAGAGCAAATGTAAAATAGCTGCTTAAATTGGAACCATGATGTACCGTGATTACGTCATGGATGTCTAAAATTTGTTACAAATCCATTTTAAGTTAACCACTTAAACGAAGTGACATGTGTATTGTATGCACATACAAGTGACATATGTATGCACATATACAGTACACAGTAAAATGCTCATAGTGCACAATGTATCCATTTGTGTAACCAAGTGTGCGTGTGCTCACAGTAAAATAAACACTCAGGAATGTACAGAGTACATGCACATATACGCATGTTGAGACTGCTTCAAGCAGATGTTGGCTCACACAGTCTGATCTCAATGGGGGAAAGAGGCAGAATATAACTGTGTGTCCAGCTGAACAGTGCAGCTCGTGTCTCTGAGGTACAACTCTGCATGCGGAGCCCAAAAACCTGACAGGCTCCATTTCAGGGACTTGGCTGTAGGTTAGCTGAACTTAAATGCTATTTTGAAATGGCTTGGCTGTGCTTGAATATGTTCTGTAATGGCAGGCTGTTGTTTCCATATCGTTGTGTCAACAGCAATAGCAATATGAGATGTGTGAATGAAGAATGGAGGTTGTGTTCACTGTGGTACTGCTGGTAAGATCACACCTAAGAACTATTTCGGCTTCTTGTCCATGGATTCTCAATCTCTAAAAAGGCACACAGGATATCCTGTAACCAGACAGGACAACCCTCATTGAATCACAGAGAAAGACAGAGGAGCTTCTCAAGACATGAGCCACTAAGCTAAACCAAGCTTTTGAATTGGTCGAAGCATGTTGCGTTTGAAAACACAAGTGGTTGTACTTGACAGGATCCAAATTTGAGTAACCTGAAATAACTACAGAGCCAAATAATTCTGATTATTGGTTGCCCCTTTTTAGAAAATGAGGGAACGTTTATTAGTGGCTCAAAGCACCATATACCCTGCAAATATCCACCCCTGACCCCATGGTCCCTAGGGAGCAGGACAGTCTCCATGATGTCATACCTCCCCATGAATAAGCTCTGGGACGGACGGGGAATAAATCCCACCCCTACCTCCCTCCATTCCCTAGTTCCTTCCTCCCTTCCTTCCTTCATGTCTCTATCATCTCTCTCCCTTGCTGTGTCTCCGTCTCCTTTATCCTCTCCTTTTTCTCTACCCCCATTTCTTTGAGGGGCGCTATAGCTCCTCCAACGTCTGGCTATTGAAATGGCGTCATATGGCAGTCAAGTCTATGGACTATGAATTTTGTTTAGAGCACTTTAAACAGAGTGGCAGCCAAGTCTATGGAGTTTGCTTAGAGCACTTAAATTATTACCAGGCACCCTTCACCTCACACGAGTGTGATTTCTAATCTCCCTCCCTCCTTCCCTTCCGTCTCTCCATCATGCTCCCTTTCTCCCCAACGTCCATCCCTCCTTCCCTCTCCTCCTCCTCCAACTCATTCCTCAGGGTTCGTCGTCGCCCGGTGCCAAGTGTGCCGCCGAGCCTTGGCCCGTGGTGCCCATGGGGGTGAGGCATGGCCCGTGGTGCCCATGGGGGTGAGGCATGCACGCGAGTGGCACAGTGGGCTGTGTGGTGGAGGACTGGAGGTCGAGGCAGAGGTGAGCGGCCGGGCAGGGAGAGAGAGGAGAAGAGGAAAGAGCGTGCCAGCTGGCTGGCGTCCCTTCTGTCCGTGGGTAGGAGGAGCGTGCTCCCTGTAACCTTTTACTGACAACAACACCCAACGCCCCAGTGCTGGCAGCACTGTGTACTGTTGTATAGACACCCTACGCCCCGGTCCTGGCAGCACTGTAGTGTGTACTGCTTCAGGTAGGGGGGGGGGGGGATTGGGGCGTGGTAACAGGACTGGTGCAGGCAGGTAGTGCACTGTTTCCCAAATAGTGGGTCGGGCCCCGTTTGTGGGTCATGGACACATTTTTATGGGTCCATTCATTTTTCGTTTCCTATACATTTTGTTTTTTAAATATTATCATTTCTAAAACATTTTCAAAAACATATATATTTTTTTTTAATGTATGGATTATAAACAAATTCAATGATTTTCTTCCCCGGTAATTTCATGAAGAAATCAAAGATCTTTTTTGGTGCAAATTAAAATATATATAACTTTACTATATACTGTATCAATCAATCAACATGAAAAGAAAATCTAATTTTAACAGTGTATAGTATGGCGTAATGCTGTCTAGTGTAGTAAGGTGCGATGCAGTGTATAGTGCAGTGCATGGGCAACAGTAGCTCAGTCCGTAGGGTCCATAGGGACCAGCACGTAGGGGCGGCAGTGGCTCAGGGGTAGAGTGGCCGGCAGAACAGCCGCATGGGAACCGCGAGGCTCCCAGCTCGATCCCAGGCTCCCCCAGAGTTAGTGTCGTCCTTGAGCACGACCCTGAACCCCTAATTGCTCCCGATGTGCAGGTTGGTTTACGTGGTTTCCTCTGCCATCGGTGTATGAATTTAATGCCACATGCCACGAATTTAATGCCACATTAAATTCGTGAATGGGTGAATGTAATGCACTATCTATGTAAAGCGCCATGGATAAAGGCGCTATATATAAATGCACCATTTACCATTTAGCACAGTTCAGAGTTCACAGTAAATGGAGTGTGGACGGATAGCCAGATCACTTCCGGGGCACTGCCGAGGTGCCCCTGAAGTGCCCTTCACTCCACCATCCCTCCACATTTTGCATGTATAAGTCCTGCTGTGCATGCATGTATTCCGCGGCATATGTGAATATAAAAAAAATAAATGTATTATGTGTATTTTACTGTGGAACATACCGCACACAATTATGTTGTATTGGCATAAAGGTGTTTTTTCCGTAGTCTATTTGAGTAGGCCTATATTGTATTGTAATTTGGTATATTTGGATATTTTATTGTATGTCTTGTATCGCAGACATATAAACCATCTACGTAATAGGGGTTACTTTAAACATCTGTTTAATTGATCATTTTTAAAGTTAATGTAAATTGCTAGGCTCATTAAAAATATTTGAAGTTGAACAGTGATTGATGGTGCTTTGCGCTCATTACTGCCCCCTAACACTTTTGAAGTGAATTGCAGATCAGGAGGCTATACAGAACCAGTCAATATAGCTCTACTATCAAATAATAACATAGCTCTGTATGGTGGAGATATTGTGGGGGGAAAAGTCTCTCCACCTCTACAGATACAGATTTTAAAGGCATAGAGCTGACCTTGAGATTGCATTGAATATATGTCACTTCAAAGCAAACAAAATAGCAAAACTAATTATTTGTAATAGTTCAGTAGTTCAATAGTTTGTAAGAATTCAGTCTTTTGTCTCCCATTCTCCCAACTAAATTATTTATCTCTGAAAATTGATTGTTATAAATATGTATTAATATGTTATACTTGTAAGACTTATTAAACAAAAACATATAAGTGTAATTTAAAAAATACTGAAGACAACCAGGGTTCTCCCTGATATTTGGCACATCAGACCTACATTAGGGGTCCCGGACCCCCTGTTGAAGACCCATGTCTTACTGTGTGTGTGTGTGTGTGTGTGTGCGTGCGTGTGTGCGTGCGTGCGTGTGTGCGTGCGTGCGTGCGTGCGTGCGTGCGTGCGTGCGTGCGTGCGTGCGTGCGTGCGTGCGTCATACTTTGTCTTTCTCCACAAAGTCCACATAGGAGGTCCTCTCTATCTCCACGGGCTGCCCCTGTCGGTCGTACAGAGCCAGCACGAAGTGGAAGAAGTTGGACTTGCGCAGGTTAGAGGGAGGCTGCTTCTCATAGTGAGCTCGGGCCAGACCCACTCCACTAGAGAGAGAGAGAGAGAGAGAGAGAGAGAGAGAGAGAGATCAAACAGGATTAGTATCAATACGTTAATGTTGATGGAAACATTCATATTATAACGGTTAGATGAAGAGGATCGAATCTTCCAAATGTGTGATCTCAATGAAATAGAGAATGAGTATCATTTTGTGTTGTATTGTCCATTTTATTCGAGGGTGCGAGAATCGTGTACAGCCAGTAAGGGATATGTATATTAAGTTATGTTTCGTTTCATGTTTTGTTGAATTTGTATTATTTTGTATGCAATGCAGCAATGCTGGCAACCAGCGTAACGAGAAGTGCACATTTGAATAATTGTAACTGTATGAAAAGGTGTCATATAATCCCATGAGGGATGGGCCACGAGGTGGCATGACACTTAAAAGAAAGAATGCATTCATTCATTCATATAAGTATGTAGCTCACACTCTTCATCAAACCTCCTGCTTAGAATAATAATATAGAGTGGAATGAGCTTCAGTTCTGAGATCACCCCCGCTATACTAAGGAGCACCGTAAACACGTAATGCCCTAGAAACGACTGAGGAACTCCTCGGTGAACCATGCTTTGTAACCTCTTCACTCACATGATTGCATCATCACAGTTTTCAGTTTTCTTTTGTTCAACACAAAAATAACGTTTTCTTATTTATTTTATTCGACAGGAAAAGAACAGTTTATTCTTCTCATTTAAAAATGGTGTTTTTTGTTTAGTTTAGTTTGTTGTTGTTGTTTGGGGGGGCTACACGTTGTTTTCTTAGCCATTTAGCAGCTGCTCTTATCCAGATGGACACTGAGCAGGTAATGGCACACATCAAATGGGGAGAGAAAGACACATGAGACAGAATACCAGACACGGCTTCTATTTCTGAATGAACCAAAACCCTGTTTAACCACAGGGTTGTACGACATCACCAACCCACCAGCAGGTTGCAAGAAGAGAGAGAGAGACAAAAAGAAAGAGAGAGAGAGAGAGAGAGAGAGAGAGAGAGAGAGAGAGAGAGAGGACGAGTGAGAAATAAGCGACATTTGGCCTCCTCATTAGGTTGGTCGTGTGTGCCACGTGCTCCTTTTGTGTGATTTGTCTCTTTGACCACCCCGACAATGTGAGTTTGGCGGAGGAGACGGGACCCAGGAGGCAGCGTCTGCCTCGCTGCCTGCCAAGCGCTGTGGGGCACCGTGGACTTGGCACGCCTGGCACCCTCCGTCTCCCTGACCTGTCAGTCAAACCCACTCCTCTCTGCCCAAACGCCCGGGCTCTCCTGGGCCAGGAGAATAAAAGACCTTCACACACGCTCGCTTCTACAGACACACACATGCACACACGAGTGAGCGAGCGTGCACTTAGACAGAGACCTAAACAGATGCGCACATATGTAGGGAGACACAAAACACGCACACGCGCGCACACACACACACACACACACACACACACACACACACACACACACACACACATACACACACACACACACACGCAACCCCACACAGGCACGTACGTGCGTGCGCCTTTTCACCATTGATTTGCAGAGTGAAGGATGCATGCTCTACCAACGTACCACCCACTCCGCTAACTAACACTGGAGTTCATTGAGATTCAAATTGGAAATCACAAGCTAATGATGATTGAAAGGTGGTGAGGAGAGAGAACATGCGGTGTGAGGAGATGTGTGTTAGAAGAACCATACAGGATTCATCAGGAATTTGAATTGCATGAGGTTTTCTTAACAAAGTTAAGGGATCAATTCAAATCCAACAGACTTTCTGTTCTGAACACAAATGATTGGTTTCAAAAGAAATTGCTGCAATACAAATATCTCAAATGAAAAATATTGACAATACTATCAACGCTGTTAAGCCTAATTCATACTGTCGCACTACGGTGTTGCTCAAAACTTTGTTTATTAAAACTAATATACACACACACACACACACACACACAAAATATATATATATATATATATATATATATATATATATATATATATATATTACACACACTTTATACAGTATATATAGTATATGTGAAATATTACCATCAGTTAGATTGAGAGGAAAGGCTATTGACAAAGTGCTGCAGTCAGTGACGCAAGCAGCTGAGGCAGGAGAATTACTGCATCTGAATTTCATTGAATTGATTTTTGGAGCAGTGGGAGGAATTCACATGGAGAAACGGCTGAAAGGGAGACATTGACCCCCTTCTCTGCTGCGCGACCTTTTCATGAATGTAGGAAGATTGTAGTGACAGGACAAACCCCCCTCGAGACATGATATACACCCACTGTACTGCATGACACCTCCACCATCGACTCCACATATCTAAATATCAGCCCAGAGAAAGGGGAGCGCTATTAGACAGAGGTCAAGCGGAGCTGTGAATATCCAAATGGGACACAATAACATGAATAGTGGGGTGGGTGTGCCCTGGTAGCTCAACCGGTTAAAAGAGCCGTGCTTCCCAAACTTTTTCATGTCAAGGACCCCCAAATTGACACTAATTAGCCCGTGGACCCACATTTGAAAAGATATGCCAGGGACCCCCATAAGAGAATATTTTACGGCTCTAGCAGTGATTCTCAAATCAATGTTAATTTAACTCTCAGAGTTACAGAAACAATTAGGGTCCATTTGGTTCCAAACTGGTTATCATTTAGCTGGGGAACCCCTGGGGGAACCACGGAGTTAGAGCACGGGTTGGAATCTGAAGAAGAATCTCCCCTGTATATTTCTCAACTCTATGCAAAAAGAGAATGCAAGTCATCTTAAAATGATCAGCATGATAAAGACAGCCAGTAAACTATTTTTAAAGGGATTGTACTAAAGCCTCAATTGTCATAAACAATGCAAAAATTGAGAGAAACCCTTTCTCCAAATTTGTCAATTGTAAGTCCAAGGAAATGACAAAAGCTCATATTTGGTGGGGAAAATAAAACAGATTCTAAAAATGAAATAAATTATACAAAATCAAATGGCCTTTGGAGAACTGCAAGACGAGTGAATTATTGAAACGTTTTTCGGGAAACCAGCTTTTTAACTGAAGAAATATCAAGTCATCAAACTAAAAGACTCAACACTATCATTTTCCACCGGCTGATCCATGAAAACAGCTTATGGACACCAACAAAACAACATCGCTCTCACTTCCAGACCCAGCAGACTGTCTGGGAGATGTCTCATGTTTCTGACTGCAGCAGCTTCCAAAAAGTGTCCATGATCAATATCAAATCCCAGGCATTTGTTTTTTAAAAAACAAATATTTATTCATGTGCAGCACGTCTTCCAGGGAGAAGCAATTGTGTTTGGATACTTGCCTGGATCTCTCTCTCCCCCCCGCCCCCTTTCTTTTTTCTCTCTCTCCACATATGGACATATTCCCCAGACATTAGATTAATACAGCCGTGACCTTTGTGCACCCCTATTACCAATGCTTAATGCCTCATTTGTAGGCCAGTTTGTTGAAAGCTAATTCTCTGACTCGCGGTTCTAAAGATGCGGAGACAAAGCGCAGCAGCACAGGGGACGGTAGGTTTTTACACAGTTGAGGGTCTATCTGGAGAGAAAGTCCATCGCTATGTGAAAGGGGTAATTCACTTGGTGGGGCTCTGAATTTCTGTTTGCTGCCTGGGTGGATATTAGGTAGTAAATGCTAATGGAGAATCTATGGGAAAAAAGCCAATATTATAGCCTATAGGGATGTCCCGATCACGCTTTTTTGCTCCCGATCCGATCATTTGATTTTGAGTATCTACCGATACCCATTTTTCCCGATCCGATATTTATATTTTTATAGAACACTTACAGTATGCCATATGATCACAATAGTACAATATCCAGAATCACAGATATCCAGTCTAATATCATGATACGGATAGAATATTCATACTAGGGATGTCACGATCACGTTTTTTTTGCTCCCGATCCGATTCCGATCATTTGAAAATGACGTGTTCGGCCCCGATTTCCGATCACGTGATCCGATCTGGACAACCCTAATTAGGCTATGTTGCGCTATACAAACAATGTTAACCATATGAACCCATAGTGTCCCTATACTGGGGCAGAAGCTTGCAGATAGGCTATTTTCATCGAAGAGATTTGGTGTAGTAGACATAGAGCGAAAAGGGTAGGGGGCCTAGTAGACCCATGGGGGTCAACCAAGTATACAGCATATAGACTGTAATTGGTTCAGTGGAATTGGGCTGTTGTACAGTCTTGGGGATATGTTTGGATTGGGCTGTTGTACAGTCTTGGGGATATGCCGCACCTGCATTTTGCTACTTGTACACCAAGCCTATTTTGTTGGAATATGGATGCACTTGTGGTAACTGACCTAAAGGGCAGAATCCAACAAGCTTAGCTGCAGATTTTTTTACTTCCAGAAAATAATCTAAATGTTTTTATTACATTTTGCCTCTCAAACTCAAACTAAAATAATTATGTCCATATGAACTACTTAACAAAAACAACCTGGCAGGTTTCATTTGGTAGGGTTTTTCCCCATAAATGATTAAAAAAAATAATGATAATAATAACTAAAGCAACAACAGGGGACTTGTAAAAACACCCAAAAGGACACAAACAAAACATCAAGATGACAAACACAGGCGCTGATGAATTTGCCATTTGGTGCACATTGTGAGGAGCCTGGACTCACCCACTGCCATCAGGATAAATCACTTCCACAAGTGAGCCCCTCACTTGACTATTATCCCAATTACCCAGAATGCTTTACACTGGCCATACAGGAAGACAGGAGAGACCACAACAGGAGTCTCCTGTCAGTGAACACCCTCCTCTCCCAGCTCTCTCCCTCCACTTGGAAAGCTTGTTAGCATTATTATTTCAATTATGCTAATTGTGGCTGCATCCACTCGAGGTTCGGTGCGTATGCGGCTGTTAGCACTTGGCACTAGGTGTAATAAAAACAGTATCGATGGCACGCGGCTCTCTTATACATGCCCTGTGTGTAAATCACACGCCAACAGTTAGACAGCCCCCCCCTCCCCCCCACACACACACATACACACAACAAATAGTACAAACAAACTGCGACGAACGGCGCGCAGCTCACTCTACAAGCCTGTTTGACACGTTTCCGCCGTAAAGCGTGAGAATAAAGGTCAGGCGTGAAGCGGAGACTGTCATGTAGACCGCTCTGTAAACAATTACTGAGCAACACAACGAGGCATTCTGTATGCATGCAAACACATGCAAACACACACACACACACACACACACACACACACACACACACACACACACACGCACACACACACACGCCGCTGACTTCAGCATGCAGCTGCCAGAATGCTGTATATGAAACAACTCAGCTTCAGCTCCAACACCAGTTCCTCAGCCAACACTGTACCACCATGTGCTTTCAAATTTAAAGAATCCAGTTTGTAATTTGCAGCTGTACATCTTGAAGCTCTCCTTAAGGAGGTCTGTTCTGTTCTCTTTGCCATGCGGCATTAGTGCACACGTCAAAGTCTAGCGTTTTCCAGCGGGTTTGGCCTAATGCAATGCAGCAAATTCTAATTATGATAAATGAAAAAGGTAACCCCAGGCTAAAGCCCTGACAGCCCGCGGGGCTCGCGGCACTGGAGGGAAATAGATATTAAGCACTGAGACTGTACTGCTGTGAAATCATGGCCTAATGAACGTGCTGCAGAGAGCAGAGATCTGCCCAGAGCACACCCCTGCAGCCGCTGTGGATGCGCTAAGGAGTGTACGGGTCAATATGGTGTGGGCGAGCGTGCGTGCGTGCGTGAGTGAGTGCGTACGTGTGCGAGCGTAAGATATTGTGCACGTTGACGTGTGCATTGTGCGTGTTCGTGTGTAAGGCATGGGGTTTAAAAAGTTCAACTCGACCTGGAAGACAAACATGACCTCCCAGCTCCTATACCTGTCGGTAAAGAGAGCTGTATCATTAGTAAGTTCAGACCTGAATGAACAAGGGAATAATTCAACCCAGATTCACACAGAACCGTGACAAGCTCGACCGGTTCCTTCCAGTTCCACTTGGACCATACGGCCCCAATTTGGGGGGAAAGAACGGCTACAGCATGCATGCTAAACAAACACTTGGATGTGCTGAACATACATACGGTGGCCAGACATCCCGGTTTGGCCGGGATTATCCCGGAGTCAAAGTGGGCGTCCAGTGTCCTGGCAAATATCTTTAAAACGCTCAAATGTCCTAAATCTCAACAACATTCACTACCACATTGTCCTGGTTTTCACCACAATTCAAATTATAATATTGTTGTTTACAGATGATTATCATGTTCTGTTCTGTTGAAAGGTGTTAAACGTAGTGTTCCCCATCCTGATAAAAATGGCAAGTGGAAATCAAATGAAAGAAAAAAATAGATGAAAAAAATAGAGCCAATCTAAAATCTACGAGATCTAAAAGCTTTGTAGATTGGGTGAGTGAGTAACAGTCACGGTTTGGGTCTTTGAAAATATGGTCACCCAAACGGAACCACCCGCTTCCAATGCTATCGTATCAACCCATAATCACCAGTAGGTTACTCATCAAGACGGAAGGCTCTACTGGAGCCTACTGGCTGCCATTAGGAATCGCGGAAGTGAAATTACTGCCGCCGAAGCGAAAACATTGTGAAACTGACTTACGTGGCCGGTTAAGACTGAGGTTAGGGACGGGTTAGGGGACTTACGTGGCCTGTTAAGACTGAGGTTAGTGTTAGGGGACTTACGTGGCCGGTTAAGACTGAGGTTAGGGACGGGTTAGGGGACTTACGTGGCCTGTTAAGACTGAGGTTAGTGTTAGGGGACTTACGTGGCCGGTTAAGACTGAGGTTAGGGACGGGTTAGGGGACTTACATGGCCTGTTAAGAGTTAGTGTTAGGGTTAGATTTAGGGTTAGTAATAGTCGGACAATGGCTGACAACAACGTCGTCTCCGCTCCAGTAGAGCCTACTGGCTCCATTAAATGGGCTTGATAAGTAACCTACTGGTTGATATGGGTTGATAATACTCGAATCCGCTAACTGAACAGCATCCAGCTGCAGCAGTGATATGCCAAAACAGAAATATCTTATGGTGAAAAGGAGAGAGATTTTCTGGGGTATCTAAAAGGCCAAACCTCAAAGCCCCCACCCAAAATAACCCTAAACCACATAAATATAAGGATGTGAAAGGTGAATGAGTGTAGTCATAACTCGTCTCACAATAAAGAAAAAATAAAGAAATGTACAAAAACAGTTGATCAAATGTCATACCTAAAATTGACATAGCAAAAAATATAAAGTCCAAAGATTCTGAGTTTGTGTGTGTGTGTGAGGGGGTGAGTGAGTGATGCGTGCGTGCGTGCGTGCGTGCGTGCGTGCGTGCGTGCGTGCGTGCGTGCGTGCGTGCGTGCGTGCGTGCGTGCGTGCGTGCGTGGATAGAGGTTACCGTTAGAACATGGATGTATTAGGCTGGCCTTAACCTCTGTGATAGGTTGCAACGTACCATGACATATCCCACACTGAAACTAATGAACAAGCATTTTATTTGTATCACTCTGAAGATCTGAAGATTAATGGAAGACAGTACCAATAAAAGTAGAGACTCGTGTGAGAATAGGGAGTGTAGGCAGGTGATGCATGCAGTGTCACGGAACAGTAAAACACCTGAAAGTCCAAACTCAATTTGTATACATGAAATAAACTGTCATTTAGGAAAAAGAAAGCAACGTGATTACTGTGTTATGAACTGGTGTGTTTGGCTATGGACGATTCAGAAATGAATACAGTTTTGGTGTCAACTTCATAGCACATTCCAGCTTCTGTTGCTGGGTGACAGTGAAGAAGAGGGTCAGCTCAGCAGAGGGCCAGTGGCTATTTAATTTTACAAGGAGCCATCCTCTCGCTTAACCTCTCAAGACTGAATTATGCTTAAGCTGACATTGTCTGCTATTTTCAAAAGATTTTTTTTTTTAATGTTTCAATTTTTGCTGAACATTTGCCCATAATAGGGACACCAGATTGAAAGCGGTTTAAGACCGGGCCATACCCCTGCCAATACGGCATGTCATTGTCTAATCCAGCTTCAGCCCTGTATTGTACATAAACAGAACTATTTTCTCCTATGTCTTTATTTTTAGATTACCCGTTTGTTTACATTTTCTCCAAACTCAAGAAAATGTTAACAAACTGGCCGCAAAACATCACAGAGCTGTTAAGAATGTTTGAATGTGTATTTGTACAGATGTCTTTTGTCCAGGGACTGTTCTCAGCTACAATCAATATTCATACGTACAAATTAAAACAAATACGAGCTCTTTGACACAACAACAATGGCATGTAGCAGAATCTGGTGTATTGCACTAAGCAAGTTTCAAGTCTCTGCGAGTTGATTGCTGTACTGAAATGAATGGAAAACAATGGCTTCCTCGAAGAGACAAACAAACAAACTGCAGTATGCTTTGGAAAATGGTGGGCAGTAATGTCAAGAAGAGTAAAGTGAGTTATAATCAATAAGCTAAACATGCCATATAGTATGGTCCTTTTAAAGAAGGAGGAGAACAGTATGTTGGCGCCGGTGGCTGTGTGTTGCTTGCTGCTATAGCGTGCATGTTGGTTCACCTCCGTGTGAAATGCCACATCTTCTGTGATCTACGGGTCCGTATTTCCCTGCCAATTCCTCCTCCTGGCCTAAACCTGCAGTAACTTTTTTGCTTTTTTGGTTGCTGGATGTTCACCAGGTCTAAAGACACTGGACTACATGTCAGCGATAGATGGGGTTTTCCCCCCTCCATATGTTAAAACATTTAACATATGGATTCTGCATACATGTTTTAATTCAACAATGTCACAAACACAGGGGGGGGGGGGGGGGGAAGAAACAACCAATAATTAATACGGGCTACATATTGTAATAGGCTATAGCGTATATAACTTATCAAAACTCTGGTTTTCGAGAAAGACAGGACAGCTTTCAGGAGCGTGGAAAACTATGTCTAATTTGAGACTGTTCTGCATTTTTCGAGACATCTGGTCCCCCTATTTGTATTCAGCGTGTACAGTATATTGGATATCAGATTTACAATAATAATAATAATATGTTTAGAAATAAACATAAAAAAGGTATGAAATTAATAAATCACTGCATAGGATGGGTACTTCTCGTAATCAAAACATTGCATTGCAGACAGTCATAAAAAACATGTACTATATATTATAATAAGTTGACATTTAAAAATGTGTGTGTGTGTGTGTGTGTGTGTGTCGTGCGTGCGTGTGCGCGTGTGCGTGTGTGTGTGTGTGCAGCGAATAATACTTCAACTCCCAGTGCTGTCTAATGTTTTCTTACTTAAGGGAAGTTAAGGCTATATACTATATATCGTGTCACTGGCTCAAAGTAACAGACTTGACGGATTGTGATGCATTATGTTTTTTCACTTGAAAGAAAGAAACAAAAGTGTCGGATACAAATTGCCCATCGCCGTATTTCATAAGCAGGGTGGAATCATTTAAAACCAAACATCACACTGATCTTTATAACTTACGTAATGTGTTTTAGCTCATCTGTAGTTTTAAGGAGTGATCTTCACCAAGCACATCTGACCATACAAACTTGGCCAGTGAGTGAGTATAATTCCTCTATGGATTAACTCATACAGTATGCATGCACATACGTACATGCATACACATTTCTACATATTCTCAAAATTACATAGTCATACCAGAACTCATACCCGTATATGCTGACACGCGCATGCACGCGAGCGCACTCTCTCTCTCTCTCTCTCGCGCACAGTCACACACACAGTCACACACACACACACACACACACACACACTGGCATTAATCAAATAGGAGATGGGGTGTGACCAGCATTTGAGTCTTTAACTAGCGGGGCCTGCTGCCTTACACACAACAGCCTAATGAGGCATACAGCAGGTCCCTATTTACACACACACACACACACACACACACACACACACACACACACACACACACACACACACACACACACACACACACACACACACACACACACACACACACACACACACACACACACACACACACACACACACACACACACACACACACACACACACACACACACACACACACAACAATAACTTTGGTTCTGGATCAGAGCCAAAGTGTTAATCAAATAAAGGGTGAAAGTGTAAATCTTATGAACATGTGGAGACACCCCTCTATTGATGTTACATGGTACGGTCCTCCAAGTGGACAAATCACCCAACCTCACAGGACAACATAGGAGAAGGAATCGGTCTTCGGAATTTTATCATTTGGCTTTCCCTTTTTACGTGTTGGAAAAATACTCTCAAAAGTCCAAAACAGATTTGAACAGATTGCTAGTCCACAAGTAGAGGGAGAAAAGGGAATAATAGATGGGGTGATGTGGGTGAAAAGGCTACCATACTGTGTTTACTACACTGAAATAATCTTATTTGAAAAACTATTTTCGTTCAAAAACAGTTCCGTTTGGGGAGGCAGGCCTGGTGCCTGCCTCCCCAAAAAAAGGAAGAGTATTAAACTAGCCCAGGCTAAAAATAATAATAATAAAAATGGGGGGGGGGAGACATCAGAAAAATAGAATTGTGGGGAAAAAATAGCACTTGTCCCTAGCTAGCTGCTAAACATTCCCCTCACTCTAATTGCCATAGATGTCGGGCTTCGCCCTCTAAAATATGCACATATTGTGCATGTACAGTATGTGTGTGCGTGCACATATGGGGGAAGAGTAATTTATGCAGGGGTGCACAATTACTCTGGCATACATTTACCCAATCAAGGATGTGCACTCTCTCGTTCGCTGTCTCTCGCTCTTTCTCTATACCTCTCCCTCTCTCTGGTGCTTGTTTGGTTGGCTCTTATTAGCCGTGTAATATGAGCTAATGAGTGGAAGCCTGGTACACGATGAGAAGACAGGCCTTATCTGTGTGTGTGTGCGTGTGTGCGCGCATGCATGTGTGTGCGTGTGTGTGTGTCTGTGTGTAGTCTCAGATTCTTCTGAGGTTATGTGATGTGATAACACCCATCACGGCTACTCAGACCCCGACGCCTCTTTGCTCTTCTACACTAGTATGATCCATTCATTCACGGTGTCTCTTCACATCGTCTGCTCCATCCCTTCTCTACTCCTCACTGTGCATTTACATGAGGTTGTTGAACTGGAATACAGGGTTTTAAAGATGAGAGTGCCACAATGAAGCGACTATACCTACACAGTAAAACTCTCCAGTAAAAGTCACCACCTCTCCTATTCTTGTCCTTTCACTGTGCTATGTTCTCCTTGGCTCTCGGCCACATCTCCTTCCCTCTCCTCTGTTTTACCTTGCACCGTCATAAGCCGTGACAAACCAAGCGGCATATTTTTCGATCACACCGTTACTGGAAGGAATTATACATGAGCGCTGACATATTCTGCTGGCGTAAACTAGCCTCGGATTTCACAGGTATTTTGTCTCGGTTTGAGCAAAGTGACTCTATCTCTCTCTGTCTGGGGATAAATCTAAGTTGACATCTTTAAAATGAAACTGTTAGCGACACTTTGTCTGGGCGGTGAGCATATCGACATCACTGTGTTCCGTTCACATGACAAGACTCAAAACAAATCAAACTACAATGGAGGAGAGTGATGACTGAGAGTGAAGGCTCTGATCTGATCGCAATGGAAATCAGACTGGGTCAAAATCTCAAGTGTCGTCCAAGAAAACATGCAACACACACAAACACACTATTATCAGGGAAGTCAGAAACAAGTGCAGGTAGGGACATTCCTGTATATAAATATATATATTAGACGCATTTTGGAATGTTTTTACCATTTTGATTTTCTAAATGTGTTCGACGGCCTTGCAGAGATGCTCATGCAGTCAACAATGACAAGTCTTTGCGGCGAAGCACAAATCTAAGAATAAATCTCTTTGAGGCCTGAGACAAAATAACAAAAAAATAAGTAGATTTTATTTTTATTTTTACAGGACATCAGATTTAAAAGCACCTTAAACAACTGGCTGTTGAATCAATCTTCTGTAAAAGCACAGAATCTTTCAGATTTCTCTACAGCCATAGAGCTGTAACACGACTAAAAGGTCAGTTTCCATTCCTGCAACAGCTATAAGTGTCCAACACTGAACCTCAATCATTGCACCATACATTTTATAAATTCACATATTTAACACCTAGTATATACTTGCATGGACACGCATGCATACATACATACATAAACATATACACACATGTACATACATGCACAAAGACATGTGCGTACTGCGTGCACAATAAAAACACACGCAGACAATAAAATCCTCAATTTAACTCTGAGCCTTACACGTCCAATTGTGTCAATTATTACGCTCTTCAGAGTTAAATTAACACTGAGAATTTTACTGTGTAGACACATGGAGGAAACAGGCACACACACACACACACACACACACACACACACACACACACACACACACACACACACACACACACACACACACACACACACACACACACACACACACACACACAGTCACACACACACACACACACACACACACACAGAATGTCGATCACATCAACAGTATGCTCCCGTCAGTAGTGCATCATGCTGCAGTAACCTCTCAGTTTAAGGACTAATTTGTTGGTAATTGCTGCATGACAAGAACAGCCATTCCAGCATCGAGCCAATGTTTCCCCGAGCTAGCTGAGCTAATTAGGAATGACACACACTATTAAGGTGCACAAATGAAAATCAGTCACCAAGAGTTCACAGGGATCTGCCGACTGCCGCCTCTATCAAAGCCACAGTGGCGCACGTACACACTGTAATGTGTCCTTAGTGTTAATTTGACACACATGTAACTAAATGGACCCGTATATATAAGGGCCCGTTTAGGTACTTTTGCACACTTTCTGAGTCACAAATGTGCCGAGAGAGGCAGGCGGGGTGGACCGTGAAGTTTTTGGCGCGCAAACTTCACAGCATTTTAGGTTTGGTCAAAGGGACTTAACTGCCCGTTTGATTTTTAGATTCGGACCTTACGGTGACGCACAAATGCAGCAAATGTAGATTTTGCCAAAATAAATCCTAGATCTTCAGTATTATACCATCTAAGCAACAGTATGGAGTATACAACGGTCAGCCGGCTCAGTGCCCTGAAAACACCAGCTGGAATTGTTCTTCTATTGTTCCGAATTTGTTGTTTTCAAATATTCCTCACATTCCCCACGCGTGCACGCTATCTCCGCTCACGGTGAATTCATCACAATCTAAAATAGATCAGGATCTATATGCGAGACCCGGCTGCAGCAGCTGGGGCTGAATCTCACGGTTTTCCTCCAGTCAGCTGTTTCCTTTGCCTCCAACCACATTTTTACCAGACTGTCAAATATCTGCCGCAGGTTTAACATAGACACACCTGCCCGGGGAATAACAAATCACGACAACACACATGCATGGCACGCACTCACACACACGCACACACACACACACACACACACACACATGCTGTGTATACACACACACATACACAGACTTAATACTCATTCAAAACTGACTAACATAACACACACACACACACACACACACACACACACACACACACACACACACACACACGCACGCACGCACGCACGCACACACACACACATAATACACACACAGACACAGTCCTGCATGCATGCAGCACACACACCTGCAGCCAACACATAGACTCACACATTTTTGCACTCACTCCTCATGCACGCGCGCATGCACACACACACACACACACACACACACACACACACACACACACACACACACACACACACACACACACACACACACACACACACACACACACACACACACACACACACACACACACACACGCGCGCGCGCGCGCGCGCGCGCACGCACACACGCACGCACGCACGCACGCACGCACGCACGCACACACGCCAGTGAAATCTCTTGGCCACAGCTGAGACCATTAGTTTAGTCACCTGTACACTCCTAATGGGGGTCAGGGAGAGGGTGGTCCGCACACAGGCCCCGCTAATTGTTTACACGTTTAGAAAGTCAGGCATCTGGACACAAAGAACACTTGGTTCTGATTAACTCCTCTCTCTGCCGTGCAACAACTGCGCCCGCTGACATTCAACAGAGCTTAGACAAAGAGTTAACACGGACCGTCTAAGGTGTATTTATGTGAGTCAACTTCAATTCCACGTTATCGCCACACCTCGACGTGTTACTGAGAATTTACAGTAACAAGACTGCCACAGGATCTCTTTCCATGGAAAGAAACGTGTGCAATTTTAATTATTTTAACACTTTTAGCAGCAGACTTCAGCCACACTCAGTGGAATTTAATTGAGTATGTGTGTGTAGTAGTACACGTGTGTGTGTGTGTGTGTGTCTATATATGTATGTGTATATCTGTGTTTTCACGTGTATGTGTGTGTGTGTCTGTGTGTGCGTTTGCTGGGGAGAGGGGTGTTGACAACCGCAGATGCGTTGGAAAGTGCCTTTTTCTCATTAAGTGAAAAATAGGAAGTAAAGCCTCCGTTAGATCAAAGCGTCTCCGCTGACCTCTTCATCTTCCCTGGCCATGATAACTTACTGTACTCGGATGAAAATCTCTCAGCGATGGCATGTGGCATATATCAATGCCACTCGCTGCAAATATGTCTCCAAGTACAAATGTGCTTCTTTTCCCTTCTTTCCCTCCCCACATCACTGCGGTCCCACACTGGGGAGCGGTGGCTCTGTATTTTTGAGGCCGGTGACTGGTGATGATTGAGGCAATGACGAATGGTGCTGCGGACACGGGGTCCCTGGATGGCTATCAGTCACCTAACCCCCCCCCCCCACACACACACACACACACACATACACACGCACACCCAACCCCCCTGCTGAGCTTGGGAAGCTGTACTTTATTAACTCAAACCCTTCTTATTCCTCCTACTACCTCCCTATGGCCCCTGATGTTTTGAAACCCCAAAAGACCAACATCTGTGCGACGTGCGTGCCGTGCGTGCGTTGGGGGGGCAGCATTATTCATTCTGCAGAGTTTACAGTGTCAGTGTTGGGGGCACCCGGGAAATCTGCTCATCTACAGCTGGATGTATACAGGAGAATGGACACACACACGCGCACACGCACACGCACACACACACACACACACACACACACACACACACACCACAAGAACATATGCAGACACATGCACATGAATGTACAAGCGCAAGGATACATATACTATGTACTGTATATGGACACATAATATGTCCAAATACAATACATATCTATGTATTTGGGTGGTCAGCGTGCCAGTGGTAACCATCCCTCCAGTAGCCTGTGGCTGTGTCTATTCCTGCCCAAGTGTCCTTGAGACTGACCCGCTGTATACCTGCTTCTGGCACAGCGGCACACATGGCCTACATGAAGTAAGTGTCTTATAGGAACATATGCAAAGAAAACTATAATCCTAAATCTATTCTGTGAATAATACGACAACTGTAAACATACAGTAAACTAATTAAACTATCTGATATAATGTATTGTTGACATCTTTAAATACTGCACACCATATAGTTAATTAACTCGCTCTTAATCATTATTACACAGTGACAGTAATGCTAAAGTTCCACTTGTTCTCTACATATAGTTTCCCATATCAAGGCGCCACAAGTCTCTTTCATCCCCCCCCCCCCCCCCCCCCCCAATGCAAACTCCTCTTCCCTGACCAAATCCACTATACTGGCAAGAGATTGCAAATCAAACGGACTATATGGCCATCAGACTGTATCTGATATCGCCTATCAGAAAAAGACATTCGTTAGGCGATGGGTATCACATACATGCAGTAGCAAGCGAGGGCAAATGAATTTATACATGTGCATTGTGCAGTGAGCGAGTGAGTGTTGTGCGTTGGTATAGAATGACCCTTTGGTTCTGTCCACTGATATGTAATCCCCCCGTGCACGCAGGAAGGTCTCTGAGGCACAGCCACATGCACTGCCTGTCCAAAACATCTAAACTGACGTATATATATAGCCTAGATTACATACAGTACAATGCCCACAAGCCACACAGTATGCACTGTTTCTGTTCTAATCAATTCATACTGATGGCTGAGTGGGAATACTATATACTCTAATGAGCTATATGCCCTAATTTTTAAACAAACTGTGAATCACGGAATGGAGTTGCCATAGTGACAAATACAATTTAAAAAAACTTAATATAAAACAAAGTCTTCTGTATATGGACAATTATTTGTAAAAGTCACAAAACGTTCACATCATGAGCAACAATAATTGTACAGTTTGATAAAGGCTATATTAGATATGGCATGCACATTTTTGTTTTCATATGCTGCTATTTGATATAATCATAATGTGGAATTGTCTTGAACTTAAACAAAAAATCTAATTTCAACTTTATCAGGTAACAATAACTTGATGGGCAGAGTGTATATGCCTATAGTCCTATATTTATATTTGCTGCATGTGATTCATTTTGTATAGCCTATAGTAGGCCTACTGTGATTCATTTAAAATCACATATTTTACATTTAATTCTAACCAAAAAAACGGGTACATATGCCTGGCTGGGTGGCACAGGTGGTTTCAAAAGTCAGTATTTATTTTTTATTTTTTTATCAGGCTATAGCAATTGAATAATAATTTTAGAAACGGCAGGCGCCTGGCAATATGAAGATAATGCCATATAGGCTACTAATACAGGTTTAAGACAACAATTCAGACTTGCTTGTTAAAGCTCCATACTAAGCACCTATACGACCTTTTAGACGGGGCGCGTAAAGGCGCGCGGGATCACGGGATGTGTCAAATTGTGCCGCTACCGCTATACTGAACGTGATCTCGCGGCAGGGTGGGTGTCCGCTCCGCGCACGGTGCGCGCCACGCCACGGTGTGACAGTACAGTGTGACAATACACGCGGACACCCTGCTGCTCGTTAAACGCCTCAACCATTCCCTGACCTCTGTCGGTGTCATTGTTTTCAGCATGACTGGCAAACTCTCTGCATGCTGCAGTTCAGGGGACTATATATGTGTGGGACTGCTTACAGAACCATGCGTTATTATTATTATAGCCTATACTTATAGTATAATAGTATAGTCAGAAAGGAACTTTTTTTCCCCATGCTGCAAAATCTGGATATTATACACATGGACTCACGTTAACTGTGGGATCAGAGTTCTGACTGACACACACACACACACACACACACACACACACACACACACACACACACACACACACACACACACACACACACACACACACACACACACACACACACACACACACACAAATACAATTATTGTCAGCAGCCTATACTCTCATAAAATGTGTTGTCAACAACATATAACAAAATAGGCCTACTTTGTGTTCAAATGTGTATTAATTTGACGGGATTTTTAAAGTTAACAACAGTGTGTATACTGAATCAAAATATCTAAATCAATAACCATATAATATTTGGCAAGGTCCATGCGGACATATCCCTTGCAAATTAGAATAGCTATAACAAACAATGGCTTATAAAAGTGAATTTTGAAATTACATGGATATCACGAAATTAATTAAAATGTCCTACATAAAATATGTAATAGCCAATAACTATGCATGTGTGTTCCATCATGTCTGATCTGGCTTGCCTCAAATTAGCCCTAAATGTTATATTTTGTCTTCTCTCTTAAGGTGTTTCTTTATTTATTTTTTAGCTCGGGCTATATATGATTTCTTTTTACCTCACCAAAATATTTACTTCAGTAAAATATGACTTCACAAATTACTTTACTCAATCGCCCTGATACGAATTTGAACCCGAGCGCGCAATTTACAATTTAGATAGCCTATTTAATACCACAGAAGTTTTACCACAAAAACAAACAATAAATAAATAAAACCGAACTTGCTCAGAGTTGAATGTGGTGCGAGGGCGGTTTAGTTGGCTACACCTCCAGAGACAGGGTCGAGCATGCAGCATCATATGTAAAGTTTTTTACTATTATTTTCTTTCCCCTTTCCAGCTATAAGTCAATATTTTTTGGCATGGGCCGCGCGCGTGCACATGCCACATGCTATAAGTTTAAGCAGAGAGGACACTTTTTTACGCACGTGGAGCGCATGCATGAAAGTGTTTTCAATTTTCCCACGCATGCATGCACGCAGTTTGTTTAGTGAGTGTATAATTCCAGCCGGGTCAGATATTGGAAGCAGAAGAGAGGAGAGGAGAGGAGAGCCCCCACTGACCCAGAGCTGATCTTCACGAGTTCACTAAATGGATCTAACAAACAATTCGCACTATAGTCTGATATAAAAAATATACACGACCCCAGAAACTTTAGCGGTGCACTGTCTGTGCGCCTATATTGAACACGTTGTGTGTGTAACACTCACTCTATCCAAAGTAAGCTCTAAATAAGTCAAGTGCGTGCATGTGTTCACATGAATGCTCTGCATGGACTACAGAGTGTAGAAGATGCGTTTTCTTCATTTTGAGCTCTTCGCTGGTTGCTCGAATTTAATTGTCAATGCTGCCATAAATCAGGGACATAATGACGGGAGGATTTGTTGTTTGGGGGGTGGGGGGGGATGCATGTTCCGTGATGTCGCCGTCCTATAAATCAACCCGACTGTCATCGTCTACGTGCTTATTTACCTTTGGGCAGCCGTGTTCGCGTCCAAAATCCCCGCGCTCTGCATCCACGAGCGGACCGGTGTCATGCCGCTCGTCAGCGGTTCCTCCTTCATGGTCAGGGCTCCCCGCGGGAGACTGTCCTGGATGGAGAACATGAAAGTAGCCTTCTGGGAGCTCTCTCTCTCTCTGTCTGACCGAAACACCAAACCTATACCGCGCAGAAAATAATCCTCCCGCCGCAACCACCACTCAAAAAAAGAGGCAAGGCCACCTGGATTAACGACGAAGCAAAGTGAATGAACGGAGGGGAAGGAGCTTCCCCAAAGTGCAACAAGGGGGGAACGCTACAGCGGGTCCTTATCCAGAGACGAGCGCTGCGTGTTGTATATCTCCCTCAGGGTTTTCCGCTTTATTTTAAATTCCAGCACCAGTTCAGTTCGCTCGGGCTTTAGCCTGGTCTCTCAAGTTGAAAGAGGGTGGAGGAGAGAGAGACACACAGAGGGCGAAATGTTCAGAACAGTTAAAGCATCTCCAAGGAGAAGGAGAGAATCAACCGGGATCTAGGAGACCTTCTCGTCGGGAGGACAGAGAGAAGGGGAGATGCCGATGCTGATCAGAAGGAGGCGAGCACAACACGCGCACGGGATCGTGAAATGAAAAGTGGGATAACACAGGCGACCGCTTCAAAAAGGAGTAAAATGAAATGATTACCAAACAAGAGGGAGGGACGGACCATGGAAGGCTTGCTGCTCTCCCGGGGGAAAAGGGGGATTGGGTAGCAAGAAATCTCATTCCCTCCCTCCCCGCTCCTCTCCGCTTCCTCCGTCCCAGCGGAGCGCACCTTCTCTCGGGTTCGAAGGCTCTAGTGCTCTCGGGGGGGGGACCAGCATGGTCCTGGAGTGGGCGGGGCCTGGCCCAAAAAAGGAAAAAGACATTTGAATATCAATTCAATCCCTCGCATCCCATTGGCTGAAGTCACGCCTTACGTCATTTTTTTGAATTCGCCGCAAAAAAAAGAAAGAAGGTTCCTTTCCGCAAGCTATAGAACTATACCCTTTACACAGGACACGACAGGACGTGCGTGGACCGCCTCATGAATACAGAGACACACACACACACACACACACACACACACACACAGAGATGAAGCACCCCATTAGGATCCCCGTGGCTATAGGCGTGATGTGAACATTAGCACGTGCACGCTCCTCTATACTTTCTCAAGTGGTCCATATAAGATGTGTTAATACTTGTCCATCTCATCTGACAATCTGACTGTCGTCAACAATGAATTCCGTTCAGCATGCGCTGAAACATCTTGCTCCATTTGCACCATCAATGGCCCTGATGTATGTCTCATCTATATTTCCATTTTCCACGCGACTGAATTAACTATATATACAAACACATGCATGACGTCCCTGCGGTTTAAGTGTTGTTTAGTTCGGCTAGTGCGTCTTCAAAGGTGTTGAGGCTGATGATGACAAAACATTTAATATACAGAATTACAGATCCAATATGATGACATCCGAATAAGCATGCATGACACAACTTTTCACTTTTACGCATGGACATGGCTGTAACTGACGCACGCGCACGCACGCACGTACACACACACACACGCACACACACACACACACAGAGGGAGAAGGAGCGAGAGCTCCCGTGATCATATTCGCTAATAGGCAGTATTTTGGCCGGCCGTAGAAGCAGGTCTACACACACATACACACGCGCGCGCACACACACACACACACACACGCACACACACACACGCACGCACGCGCACACACTCACGCGCGCACACGCACACACACACACACACACACACACACACACACAGCAGCAGCACCTGAGCTCGTGATTACTGTAATAATTTGGCCGCTCTCTCTCTCTGATCATTCATCTCTATAATACTTTAGATGTTTTCATTCATGTGAACTGGCTATAGGCCATGGTATATATACAGCCTATTGTGCACATCAGATTCAATGTTTTAGCATATCTAATATTGAATGTCTTGATTGGGCAATAATAATTATTATTATTAATTAATAGGCAATAATCAACAGCACGCATTCTATACTAGGCTACTACTAATAATACTACTACTAATAGACTACTACAAATACTAATACTAATAATAATAATCATAGTTGCAGAATGCCATCGCAGATAACAAACCGTTATGCGAATCGCTTTCATTTTTGGTTTCCAACATTTTCAGCAGTCATTTTCATGGCAACTTGGCAAGTCTATAAAATTACGTTAATTAGCAAAACTCCGCAGCAAGGCTGATTAAATATTTATAAAACTTTAGCCTCGCTGACTTCCGAGACCGACAATATCCCCGGGGGAACACCACGCACGAGGCGTCTGGATACTAAAGGAAAATATTTCTGTGTAAAAAGAGAAAGTCAATGAAACGCTGCCAAACATGTTTTGAAGAAATGTATTATTATTTTTTCTCTATACTGCCGTGGACATGTGGTGATTCTCTTTAAATCGGCTGCATGGATAATGATTAAGGCATGTAGCCTATATGTGCTTAGAAGATCAATGGAATAATAGTAATTATATAGCTAATAATTATTATTGTTATTCGTTAAAATGTAGACCTTTGTTCAAAGCTCGGCGGCTATACTAGGCTATTTTATTTCGGAGAATATTTTATACTCTCCACATCTCTTCATCACAATTCTGCCAATATTAAATTCCATCGGCATTTGAACAATAATGATGATGACAATGACGATGCTATCTATACGCTATTGTTGTTTATTATTATTATTATTATTATTATTATTATTATTATTATTATTATTATTATTATTATTATTATGCTATTATTTTATTCGTTTATCTTTATGTTGGTCTGTTCATCATTCTTTCACTCTGAGCGGGTTAAACATGGGGAAGTGAAGGCCGAATAACCGTCCACAGCCGGGATTCCCCAAGGAGTCATGGAGCTCTCTATATAATCTGGTAAATTTACAGCGTCCTGTGGCTTCTTAACTCGGACAGAATGAAAAAAAGAGCGGATCAAATTCCCCTGTGACATTTGAAATGTTGAGGCAGCAGCCATCATCTGCCCGCCCGCACCTCACAATTCACCAAAGTTTGCTTCATCTCTCTGAGTCAGTCAGTGTTACAGAAAATACCACAGACACCGCATGAGCGGCGCCTTTGTTGCTGCAAAACCATGAATGCACACCAGAACAGTCCGCATAGTTGACTTGGCTACTAGCTACACAATGCACAGTTCACGTTTGTGAGGTTTCTTTATTGTGGCTTATGATTAGTTCGAACAAACACGCCTAAAATGACCAACCAACCCAACCGGGCCTGAGTGTCCAGCCAGGGTTTTGAAGGGCCTAGTATAATAAGGCCTGACGTTGAAATCTCTATAGGGGTCTGAAATTTGTCTCGTGAAGACACAGGCATTTGAACTGTGAAAAATCATCATGAAATGCATGCGGAAGAAAACAACATATTTTGTTCTCGACTCTAATACCGTCTAGTGAAGCAGTTCAAAAACTAAATTGGTTCCTGTTGTCTAGACGTCGTTCTATCTCGCGGTTTGATGTGAGCGGGACCAGGAGAGCACTGGTGTAGGCCTATGTCGCCACCTAACGGTCAAAAATGAATACACTCAGATCAGATGGATATCGACTCAGCTCTAACAGAATAACGTGTCTTTAGTCTTTAATCCTCATATAAGAACATTTGAATCACCTTTCAAAGGTTAAATAAAGAGTTCTTATAATTGTCACGGTGGCCCGTCTCACCCCCCCCTCGTGCATGGGATAAAAACAAACTTATCAGCAAAATATCAGCCCATCCACTAGTGTACTGATATAAAAATAACCTCACTCTTGTGTGGACTGCTGCACAGAAGCCTTAAGACAACATGATGACAAAAGCTTGACTCTGACAAAATGTTCTTCTTCTCATGTGTGTGTGTCCGAGGCAGTCCGACTATACCCGTATACCCAGTGGTGGAAAAAGTACTCACATTTTTTGAGGGGCGTTCCTATGCACAGCTTTGTGTGTTTGTAGCACGGAATGTGATGATTTGATTGGCTGATGTATGATGATAAGGGCGCCCCTCACTTCACACAAGTGTCATTTTTTTGAGTGGTGCAAACCACTCCAACAACCAGCTTTGTCTGTTTGTGTCTATGTATGTGTGTACCTGTACGTGTGTGTACCTGTACGTGGGACCCAAAAAAATGAGCATGGTTACTATGGTCACTGACATTACGTCAGACCACAGCTGATCAGGCTATATAAGACCTTGCACCACTCAGTTCACATGGGTGTGATTTTTTAACTTATAGGCTAATAGTATGAAAATACTAGTAAAAGTCCGGAATTAAATAATAGAACAGTATAATTGGTATCAAAATGTACTGTAAAGTACTCAAAGTAGAACATTCTCATTGTGTAGAATGTGCCATTTCAACGTCTTTTGAAAATAGCACACCTACGACGCATTGTGAGCTTGTAGATCGGCTATTTTCAAATGGTAAAAATGTATATAGTGCTGATTGATTGATTGAAATATTTATTAACAGTTTGCAGAATTACAGTACATTTCAAGCACAAACTCAATACAAAGACTGTTAACTGTGAGTGGACAACCCAATTAAGCATTACACTTGTTTACAAGAGGGTCCACCTTGTTCAATTCATCAAACATGCTGAAGTGGTATATGTTTTCTAATAACAATAATCAAAATCTACAAACAAAACTAAATAACTAGTAACTCGTTTTCAAAAAATCACACCCGTGTGAACTGAGTGGTGTAAGGTCTGTCTGACGTAATGAAATCATGTCTGACGTAATGAAATCACACCCGGGTGTGATTTCATTACCTGGCTTTGTTTGTGCAGAAAAAATGAGCATGGTTGCTATGTTCACCCTGTTCACCCGGGTGTGATTTCATTACGTCATTACAACAGGGTGAACATAGCAACCATGCTCATTTTTTCTGCACAAAAAAGCCAGTTGTAGGAGTGGTTTACACCACTCAAAAACTAGTGGAGTAAAAGTACAATATTTGGATCCGAGATGTAGTGGAGTAGAAGTAAAAGTATTGAAAATTGGAAATCCGTACCAAAGTCAGATGTGGTTCTGCCATGGAGCAGGGGTGGGGTTTCAGGTAGGACACGGTCTACTCTGCACTGGTCCACAGCTGCACGTGTCTTCTGTTGTGATAAAAAAAGAAATCACACTCCTATGAAGTGAGGGGCGCTCTTATCATCATACGTCATCTCATTCTGGCCAATCACAATTTGCGTCCTCACTTTTGTCTTCAATGTTTGTGTTTGCATACTGTTGTCTTCATTGTTTGCATGTGTTTACACGGACCCCACCCCTCAAACAAAATAATAATAATTAAAAAAAAAAAAAACGTTTGTGAAGTGAGTGCCCACTGTAGCAGCCACATGAAGTCACTGCTTAAAGCAAAAGTTCATACATAGACTTGGCTGCCACGGGGGCCTGTTGATTTTTGGAGGAGCATGAATAAGACAAACATTAAAAGTCCATAGACTTGGCTGCCACATGATGTCATCTATCTATAAATGCACCATGTCTGTCTGTACGTACGTACGTGTGTACGGCTGTAATGCATGTCATTCGAGAACAGTTAGCCCCAACGACTTCAAATCCGGAGTGCAGTGCCCGGTGTCGACTCGGGCGGACCCAGAACCGCCACAAAAGGCTCTGGACAGTGCTCTGGACAGTGCCCCTGCCCAGTGTCCATATATGGAGCTGGCCTGTTCTGACATCACAACACTCCATATTTGGGCATGCCTGACACGGGTGAATTCCGTTTGTGTCCGAGAATAGGCATGGTAACGCCCCGCCTGCCTGTGATTGGCCTACCGACACTGTCCTCCGAGGTGGATATGCTGGATGCCTGGATAGTCTGATGCGAGGTTACTCCGTGGTGGGAAATAATACAAGTAGTATGGTATGATTACAAGAGAACGCTAACTTGTAAGTTTTAGTTTTTTAGAAGAGGCAAACCTCTGCCTAACCTGCGTCTCGGAGGACAGTCAAGACGGGCAGTGTCAGTAGACCAATCACAGGCAGGCGGGGCGTTACCATGCCTCAGCCATGCCTTTGCTCGGAGTCGGACACAAACGGAATTCACACGCCTGACACAGAACTCCATAAGCTGGCCTGTTCTGACATCACAACACTCCATATTTGGGCATGCCTGATACAGAACTACATATATAGGAATAAAGGGACACAGAAAGACACATACAGAAATCTCCATATATGGGCATATAAAAAGGGACACAGACAGGGGTACTCGGCATTTCCGGTTGTCCAGAACCAGCACAAAAGCCTCATTTGGCATGCTTGACAAATAACTCCATATGGGCATACAAGGGACACATACATAATAACTGGGTGGGGCATGCATTTCCGGTTGTCCAACATGGGCACTGCTCTTGTGTCTGAAAAAGCCAGATGTTGGTGATGTGGCGCCCCTCCGTCACGGTCTACGATTTCAGTGTAATATGTAAGATTTTTGTGTTTTCTATATTGTATGTACAGAATTGCCAATCCGTGCTATTTCACCATGTTTGGGTGCAGACCGGGTTTGCAAAAATGACACATGCAGCAAATGTTAAACACACCTTTTAGCATTCTATCAGGCTTTGCTTAACAAAAGCTAAACGTGAAAATCCAAACAAATCCTTCCTCTTTCTTCTCAGCTCCTCCAGAGTCTGATATGGAATCAAAGGCCCCTTGATCAGTACATCCCGACCTAAAGCCGAGCACTATACCCGCTCACAGCTTCAGACCCCCTGCTGTGAGGGGCCTCGACCCCCTTTCAACCATCTGAGGAGGAGCGTTTAACCTCTCAACAACCTACAACACTACCCTGCCCGCTGGCCTCACTCTGTCCCACCTACCACGTTAGACACACACACACACACACACACACACACACACACACACACACACACACACACACACACACACACACACACACACACACACACACACACACACACACACACACACACACACACACACACAAATCCCTTGACTCCTTAAAACCGCTCTCAAAGGGCACCTACGGACGGCTGCAATTCAAAACTGGCCCCCGTAAAATCTGAATCCCCCACCCACCCCTTTTCCCCTCACTGTATATGTTTTTTTCCCCCTTTATGATGATTTCTTGTTTTGGGCTATATAGAAGTGTATATTTGTATGTCTCTAAATGTTATGATGAATTGAAAACGGTGGACCCTCTTGTAAACAAGTGTAATGCTTTATGGTGTCGTCCACTCACAGTTAACAGTTTTTGTATTGAGTTGTGCTTGAAATGTACTGTAATTCTGCAAACTGTTAATAAATACTCCAATCACACACACACACACACACACACACACACACACACACACACACACACACACACACACACACACACACACACACACACACACACACACACACACACACACACACACACACACACACACACACACACACACACACACACACACACACACACACACACACACACACATACCGGTAGGCCGTCAATTCTAGTTGGCCTATCTAATTGTAGCCTACATCATTTTTGTTTTTATTTCACACATAAATTGGCAATGTAGGTCTCTCAAATTCCAACCACCTTTGAATTTGAATTTAGAGAGAGCAAGAGAGAGAGAGAGAGAGAGAGAGAGAGAGAGAGAGAGAGAGAGAGAGAGAGGTCATCATGTGTATAAAAACTCAACTTTGACAGCATGCATACTTGGTTTGATCACATCAAATTCATGTCCAGAGAGAGCCTATATACACTATATATAAAAGTGTCAGGATCAGTTTTAAGTATAGAGTTCATTTCAGGGTCTTGACAAATGTCCAATACTATACTGTAGACCTGCCTAATTTACCAACATAGGTTGATAAATACTCTAGTCTCGTATGATTAAATGAAAAATAGTTAAGGTTATATTTTTCAAATAATCGACCAATGTATAAATCATTTGCAAGAGCATTAAATTGTATAGTCTGGGAGAGTGTGAGTGTGATTGTGATGGTGAGATGTTTCTAAAGAGGAGAATTTGCTGTCACTGCATAACTGAAGGGGATGACTGCCCTCTAGTGGTGAATCTAGAGCATTACACACAATCCTGTACATGGCTGCCTGCACTTGACAAATGAGAATTGTAGATGGGCTATTTATTAGCCGATGTAGGGTTAAAGTGGTTAAGCTAATTCTGATGCTGGACCCTGGAATCCCCTTAAGGATCCACATGGGGGTCCCCTGACCCCACTTCGAGAATGTAGGCCTACAGTATACACTCACTTTGGTTATGTCCACCGTGTGTGTGTGTGTGTGTGTGTGTGTGTGTGTGTGTGTGTGTGTGTGTGTGTGCGCGCGTGTGTGCGTGTGCATGCGTGCAAGTTCAACTTGGCGACCTGAGGCTGGAAACCATCAGAACATGACCCACAATGCATCCTGGACCTACACGCAGTACCACATGACAAATTGACAGTCACACACTGTGTGTATGCTCCATGTATCTGACTGGCTGAGGAACTCACGTTTGCATCTGAACACAAAAAAAACTGTTTGTATGTTCTTCTCACGTAACTCCACTGACCCTGACATTGATATTCTTATCGAGGGTCACAGCATTCAGGTAGTATCAGAATTTAAATATCTTGGAATCACACTAGACTCAAACTTGACATGTAGCCAATAAAATCAAATTCAATCTATCTAACTTCAGACACATAAGACCATATCTCACAACAGACGCAGCTAAACTCTTCATGCATGCTATGATTTTTTCACACATAACATACTGTTTCACAACCTGGTCACAGACAAATCAGACAACGTTAAAACCCATAGAATCACTTTACAAACAGACATTAAAAACACTGGACCAAAAGCCCAACCGTTACCACCATTGCCATATAGTTGAAAAGTACAACTTATTTACTTATTGACAGCTTCAAACATTTTGCAGATGCTTTAAATCTTAAATGGACTTGCACCTCCACCACTGAAACAGTACATAAATCGAAGGGACAGTGGTGACAGAGCAACAAGTGCAACTACCAGAGGAGACTGTGAAGTGCCAATCAGACGTAGTGTGTTTGGTAAAACAGTCTTCTCTGTTAGAGCCTCCCATCACTGGAACAGTCTCCCTACAGAAGTAAGAGAGACCTCCAACTATTTGACCTTCAAATTTAACCTGAAGAGGTGGCTAAAAACAAATCAAATCTGTAATCATGAGTAACTATCAGCACTATTTAGTATTCATCACCGGTGTCATTTTTCACTTCACTTTGCAGTTGTTCTGTCCCCTGTACCATGTTGATCTGTTCCTGTATTGTACAGTATTGTATTGTGTTTTTGTATGGACAGTGTTGGGTGCTGGCACATATGCACACATGGCATCAACGCATGGTGTTGTGTGCTGGCACACTATACACTCTGTCTTTCTTTTATCTGTATTGTATTGTGTTTTTGTATGGACATAGTGTTGGGTGCTGGCACATATGCACACATGGCATCAACGCATGGTGTTGTGTGCTGGCACACTATACACTCTGTCTTTCTTTTATCTGTATTGTATTGCATTGTATTGTACTGTATGTTTAGTTTTACTACCATTTTAAGAGCCTGCTCAGGGACTACAGATGTAAATTAGCTTATGGCTAACTCTGGCACATTTACATGGAAGTGAAAACTGAAATGTTGATTAATGAGCATTGTCCCTGTCAAATAAATAAATAAAAAGTATCCTACACGCAGTACCACAAGACAAAGAGACCATCGCAAAATCTCAAAGATGGAGTGCCGTGATTTTTGTACTTTTTCTGTTTTGTATGGCCTCATTCACACTATTGAGACAGCTGTCTTGTACGTGTCTTGTCCGTGTTTAATGGCCGCCCCAATGCATTTCCAATGGAAGTCACAAGGTTTGACCAAACATTTTTGTTTGATGGCTGTGTTCTGCCCCCTCCACCCCATCAAACAAAAATGTTTGGTCAAACCATGTGACTTCCATTGGAAATGCATTGGGGCGGTCATTCAGTCTCGGGATTCCTTCAAAATAGGAGCTCTGGGGTGCCGGGAAAACATGGCCGCTTTTACTCTGAACCCCCTCCCCCGGAAACAATCCGGGGGAGGGGGAAATATTTTCCTCGCTTACAGTACCTTGCTCTCGTTTTCATTATATCGCTAAATATTCCAAAGCGTTCATATTTTGAACGAGAGGCGGATGAGAAATCAGAAATGAAGCGCTTAGTATATCCATCAGATCAAAACCACGGAGAGCGACCTGGATTAGCAGATACAAGGCATTCTTTCGGCTGCGCTAACAGCTAAGTGAACGGGACGCTAATATGAACGAAGAGCGAAGCGTACGGTGGCCTTAGAGTCTCACTCAAAAATAAAAAAAAGGAAAAAATTCAGAATATTATTCTCTCGCCTGATATCATTGAAGATGCTCTAGGACGTGTACACATGTCATTGCAACCCGGATTCCCTAGGACGTGTGGACACGTCGGATGGACGGAACCAGTGTGAATGAGGCCTATGTATCTAGGGAGTTAATGTTACTCTAGTCTAATAGACCCCCAGGTATGGTTAGAATATTGAAATATGTCTGCTCTGTGTATTTTTGTTTTTTCAAAAGGCCCAATTGAGGCCCAGGTCAAAAGGCCCAATCGAAATGACAGTGATATAGTGACATCACAATATCATCCCCTCCCCTAACCCCTCCCCCTTTATCATACAACAACAGATGTATAAAGGATAAAGTGCGGACAGCCCCGCCCCCTGCTATTCATTTCTGTGGAAGTTGTTCAGTGGCATTTGAAGCACCCGTAAGAACGCCTATCTTTAAATGATGCACACTATAAAGGGTCGCGGACCCATTGTTATGGGTCCCCTTAGGTGTAAATCTAAAAACCCACAGAACTGTAAAACTAGACTGGTTTGATCACAATGACACACGTCAATTAGATATAATGAAATTTGAAAAAAAAGTTACTATCTTAGAAATAGCTGGCTGCCCATTTGATTTGTATGGACTGTATTGTGGGCTTGGGAATTGGGATGTAACTGTCAATTTATTGTCTTTGTGTTTGGGAGGCAATAGGGAGGATTGCAAAAGACAAATACAAAAAAGCTGTCTAAACTAAACAATTGTATCTCAGCTATCATGGGAAGTCTGTCTATCTGGAGAAGACGATGTTTCATTTATCCTTACAGAGATATGGAGCTCCCATCCACATGGAGTAGAAACCTCCAACCTTCTGGAGCAGTGACTTGGGAGCCACAACCATGAGCTCTGTGTTTGAACGTTTTGACCGTAATATAACTTTCTTCACATCAGTGTTTGAATCATCAAGAACCCAAATAACCCCCAACAACACCTCCCCCACCGCTCCAACCATCTCAGTTTATCTACATAACTTTCAACCCGTCACATCTCACACATTAGGAGATATTATTCTTTCAATGAAATCCTCCACTTCACAATTGGACCCTATACCAACCAAACTGCTCAAAGAAGTGCTCACCACAGTCTCACCCCACATCCTTGCCATTATAAATGCCTCCCTATCCACTGCTACTTTCCCCGCCGCCTTCAAACACGCCATAGTACAACCCCTCTTAAAGAAGCCTAACCTGGATCCTTCTGAGCTACAAAACTACAGGCCCATCTCCAAACTGCCATTTCTGTCGAAAGTTCTAGAAAAGGTCATATGCTCCCAGTTAACAACTTTCATGAACAATAATAACTTATTTGAAAACTTTCAGTCAGGTTTCAGAGCCCATCATAGCACAGAGACTCATAAAGGTCACCAATGACATACTTCTCACCACTGATACCGGAGATTGTGCAGTACTGTTTCTGTTGGATTTGAGTGCTGCCTTTGATACGGTGGACCACCCCATCTTACTCAACCGCCTGCAGACATGGGTTGGTTTGCAGGGAACAGCCCTGGAACTTCTCCGATCCTACCTGGCAAATAGGTATTTTTCTGTCACGTCCGGAGATGCCTCCTCCTCCATAGCCCCACTTACCTGTGGTGTCCCCCAGGGCTCCATACTTGGTCCCCTACTGTTTTCAGTTTACATGCTCTCCTTAGGCGTCATTATCCATAAACATAACCTCACTTTCCATTGCTATGCAGACGACACCCAAATATATGTCCCCATAAAGTCCCCTTCCCCTGACAGTCTAGTCGCCCTTAAGGCATGCCTCCTGGACATAAATAGTTGGATGTCCCAAAATGTTCTCCAGCTCAACGCAAATAAAACCGAAATAGTTCTCTTTGGCCCTCCAAGCGACACCGACATTCTCTAAAAAAAGCAGACATGGCTATGAACATCACACCGGTAGCCAAACCGGTGCAAGCATGCTTCTTCCAATTAAGAAGCATAGCTAAAATCAAGCCATTTTTAACAGTTCCCGACCTAGAAAAAGTTATCCATGCATTCATCACATCACGCTTAGACTATTGTAATGCACTATACACAGGCCTAACCCATAAATCTATTTCCCGCTTACAACTTGTCCAAAATGCTGCCGCCAGACTCCTGACAAACACCAGGAGACGGGACCACAATCACCACATCACTCCGGTCCTGGCTACACTTCACTGGCTTCCTGTTGTTTTTAGAATTGACTTTAAAATCCTTTTATTAACATTTAAGGTACAAATGGGCCAGGCACCCCAATATCTTGTTGATCTCCTACACCCCTATAACCCTCCCCGCACCCTTAGGTCTTCAGACAGGGCTCTCCTAAAGGTTCCCGAGAAATTCCATCGTGTAAACAAGGGAGAACGAGCCTTCTCCATCCGTGCCCCTAAAATTTGGAATACCCTTCCCAAATCCATCCGACAAGCAGATACCATTGCATCTTTTAATAAATATCTTCTCAAAACGTATTTGTTCAGAAAAGCATTCCTGCCCCGTTAAATGTTTTTTCACTGAACTTTGTCGGTATTATTATCTATTACATTGTTGTTTTTTATATTGCATCTTTAAATATGCTTTCTACTGTTGGCCAGCTGACTGTAAGTTGTTGATTTGCTATGTTGCATCTATCAAATTTTGTTCGATTTTCCTGCTTTTATTGATTGTGTTGTACAGCACTTTGTGACTCCGTCCAGAAAAGTGCTATATAAATAAAGTTATTATTATTATTATTATTATTATTATTATTATTATCTATCGTGTATTGGTCTTTTTGTCCAGATCCAAATAAAACTAGATAAAGTGCCCCTCGGGGCACAGGTCTCCACCAGGGCAGGTCTGGTTGTGGCCTCCTGGTGGCGCTATAATAGGCCAATCTGAAAAGGGTGGCATTTCTTCTTGCCTGATGATTTGAGGCATTTTGTTCCAAAAATGTGTTTTGCAAAGATCCACCTGTTGGTGGCGCTACAGCCTATAACAGGCCAATATGAAAAAGGTGGGATATATTCCTCAGCCTAGTAGGAAAGTCTGTGAAAGATTTCACGTAAATTGCATGCTGCGTGCATGATTTGAGGCTTTTTGTTCCAAACGGGCCAATCCTGCAAACGTTGAAAGCCAATATGTTAGCCAATTAGGATGAAATATCGGACAGATCCGTCTCGAACACATGACTATAGAGATACTGTGAAACAATTTGCAGGATTTCTGGACATAATCTGGAGGAGTAATATAAAAAAAATTGTTTTACAAAAGTCGGCCTCCTGGTGGCGCTATAACAGACTGTTCTGGAAAGTTTGGGGCAGAGGTTCATCATTGGCATCCAGGGAGTGTGTGTGCAAAATTTGGCATCGATCAGGATATATGACAGTATATCAAATATATATGACAAGTCACTGTAAACACTTTACATTTTGGACCCAGCGCTTTCATTGATTGATTGATTGATTGATTGCAGAATGGGTACAGTTCAAGGAAGGTACAGGTCAATACAAATACTGCTAAGTAGATAAAACCAAAAAAAGCACTAAGACTTGTTTGCATCAGGGTCCTCCATTTTCAATTCATCAAAACATTTAAAGACATAAATATACACATCTATGCACAAAAAACCCATCAAAAACACGGTTAGAAAAAAAGAGAAAACGTATACAGTAGAGTAGGCTATAGAATAATAGAGGGAGGGGGGACTTTTACTCTTTTACAGGGGCCAGTTTTGAATTGCAGCCGCCTGTAAGTGCTCTTTGAGAGCGGTTTTGAAGGAGTCTAGGGATTCACATTTCTTAACGGCCATATTTTAGTGGCGTAGGAGCAAAATTTATTGAACCCCTTGTTTGAGCCGAATCTGGGTTGAACGTGGTTTGTTGAACTCCCTCTGAGGTTGTGATCATGGACTTCGTTGACATTAAGGAAGTATTTTGACAGGTACATGCTTTCCTCCAAGGTGGAAAGCCTGGTGACACGAGATTACTTCAATTCTACAACCACCTAAAAGAAAGTGACCAAGATGCACTCCATAACAAGGCACTCACACAGCGAAACTCTAGAGAGATATGCCCCCTTAGTCCTTAGCCCTGGAACTCTGCGCACAAACACAAACAGAGCCACCAGATAGAAAACCCATTGGACTAAGCCAAATTATAAAACACAAAGGCAGAGTAAACTAGAATGCTATCTGGCCCTAAACAGAGAATACACTGTGGCAGAATACCTGAGCACCGTAACCCAAAACAAAGAAAATCTTAACTAGGGAGCACAGTCTTGCGATCGAGAAAGGCTGTCATAGGCAGACCTGTATCCCAAGAGAAGACAGACTATATGCACCCACTGCACACAGAACAAAGTGGAAACCGAGCTACACTTCCTAACCATCTGTCCACTGTACCAAGACATCAGAGACAAAAAACTCCCATATCTGCTGGACGAAGTACAAAAATGTGCAAACACAGCAGCAAGATTTGTGAGCTGCTGTGATAGAAGGATATCAAATGGAACACAACCACCCTAAAGACTAATCATTGTGTGTATTCCTGCACTATCTGCATCTAGTGATCTTGGTACATAGAGATTGATTTATTGGAGATTCTGACTTTCAAATGTACACATTTTGTTTTGATTGTATTGCTGTATTGTGCCTTTTGCTTTGGTAATCATCATCATGCCAATAAAGCCCTTTGAATTGAAATTTAATTTTGTGTGTGTGTGTGTGTGTGTGTGTGTGTGTGTGTGTGTGTGTGTGTGTGTGTGTGTGTGTGTGTGTGTGTGTGTGTGTGTGTGTGATGAATTCCTGTTCTGTTCAAGTGTCTATTTGTACGTCTCTAAATGTTTTGATGAATTGAACATGGTGGACCCTGTTGGAAACAAGTGTAATGCTTAATTGGGTCGTCCACTCACAGTTAACAGCCTTTGTATTGAGTTTGTGCTCGAAGTGTACTGTAATTCTGCAAACTGTTAATAAATATTTCAATCAATCAATCAATGTGTGTTCGTTCAGAATCAGCCAAATAATAAATAATATCCAGTCCATGTTCATCATGGACTGGATATTATTATTTGGCATTAATAAAGTTGGCTGATGACCATGGCACAAAACAAGCAAACAATAGATACAATTTCTTCTATCTATCACATATTCTGTCCTCTCAAATAACACCGTTGGTGAGGAGGAAATACACAAAACAAAAACACTGATTGAGCAATCAACAGAGAGCAGCAACTGTTGTTATTATTATTACTCACCTTTCCTATCTGTGCTGACTCTCATTGTGGAACAATTACATCAGACAGACAGTATGTTGAAACATGGGATGATGGACTGCGTGGCAAACTTGTTATGTAGCAAACAAATTACTCAGTGTCCATATAAGCTGATTGGCCAGTTTTAACTTGATTGTTTCGCGGTGTCACAAATCGAGCGCACCCGACCGGTGTGACTGACATTAATTTGGCTCACAGACAGTCAGTCGGCTGTATTTTCTGCTACGGAAGACATTTTGAGTCGGTGCGGTCGGTTGGTGTGTGTCTGAACTGAACAGTGAACAGAAGCCGCTTGCTTGGTTGGTGGGCAGCAGCGTGAAGCCACGCCATCGTGTCGGGAGAGAGTCCAATCTGCTTTGAATCAACGTTTACAGTTAGACATATAAACACAAAAGGATATAGGATTTTTATTTTTAGACACTCTTCTGTAATTCGGTTGTTTCATCGGCGTATGTGTAGCCTAGATAGCTAGCGCGTACAAAAAAGCCAGCCACAAAAGCTAGCTAATTCCTAGATGCTAGCGAGTTAGCATCGCCCCAGCTGGCCTACCCTCGTCCTCCTCGACAGCCCTCCTCGGCCCCCTTCACCCAGGCACAATGGCTTTAAAGCGAATTAACAAGGTAACTGGCTCCACTTTGTTTCACCTTATACTGTAAATCGAACCTTTTATTTGTGTATTTTGTTCTCCCAGTTCAGCCAAAACACCCTCAAACGAATTTGAGGTGGCTAAGTACGCTAGCCTGTTAGCTTGCTGTCTTTTCCAACCACACTGAAGCTTGAATGACACAGCTTTCAAGTCCTCGAGCGCCGCAAACAAATAAATGCACCTCTCAAATGTGTGGGGTGTTACCGTAAATTGGGAAGAAAGGCAACTATATCTCCACATTCAACGTTACGAAGTGTTTGGACAATATGGAGCTTTTAGGCCTAAGCAATATATGTGAAAACTGTTGTGGAGCCTGGCCCAAACAATGGTTTAATTTACTGATGTAACGAGGCCTTTTTATTCATCCCTAATAGCCGGACACTTATTTCAACGGAATACCACACCATTGAATAACAATGGGATAAAATTGGTATAGTGTTTCTTTAAATGTACCTTGCTATTAATGTTTAATGCATAGTAGGCCTTTCACTATGACGTTAATATTTACGGTTCAGCATGCTAGTGTTGGCTACACAAGTGTTTGAATGTGTGGGGCAACTGTTTTCTCGCCTCCCATGTCAAACATGTAACATGAGATGGTGAGTGCGAGGCTAGGCTATATGTCGCATACATAACGGCACATGTCAAAGTTTCGCTTAGGGGTTCCTCCTTGTGGCCTGAAATACAAACCCTGCTGTCATACAAGAAGTGTTTCTTCTTCTTTCAACGTGGCTGTATCCTGCTTTGGCCTCTCCCTATACTCGACCCTGCGTTGCCCAGAAGACTCATGGCGTAAAAATAGCCCTGCTGTGGTGCTGCTTACCTAACTATAATGGTGTGGAATTGCTGTGTGTGCCCAAGTCTAATTCTACAACGGCTATCAGCACCTTCTAAAACTTGCCTGGCACATGATGGCATTGCAGGGGCCAATCTACCATGCTGAGACGGAGCTGCCTGTGGAATTGATAACATCTGATCTGTGTATGACACAGGGCATTTGTACAGTAGCCTTTAGTCAGAAGCAGTCACTTACAAGAAGGAGAATGTAGACCTGCATGTTGTCATATCGGACATTTCAGGCATAGTATGCCTGCAACGCCATACTGCAGTTTGAGTCTAACTCGTTCTGCTTGTTTTCCTTTATGTAAAACAGCCAGTGTTTAGCTAGTGTCTTGAACCCCAGTCATAAGAGGATTCAATATGTCATGTTTAATTGCAAAGAAATGGCAGGTAGATAAGCTTCATTCGATGTGGACTTTGGAGAGAAGCCACTACCAGCCAATTACTAGTGACACTACGCTCTAGTTGGCAAGTTTTTCTGCTGCAGCAATTACCTTTACCTCTTTTCAGAGATCATGTGCTAAAATTTTGGACTGGTAATAAAGCAGTCCAAATAAAAAGGAAAGTGAACTTTGGATCCATCCAGGTGCATACTATATGTAACCAGATGGCAAACAGTTGGTGGCTTTTGCCTAGTGAAACTAATTTGAATTTTACATTGAGCCTGCCTGCCACACCCACTGAGACATTCAGATCCACTTGGCTGTTGAATTAGGCTCACCTGACTACCTGTCTGTCACCAACGTCAAATAGTCCACAGATGGAAGACTACTGATGGTGATCAATACAGGGATTGCAACAGTAGCTCAATTTTAAGAGATCAGACATTCCAATAGGGGACTCGCTTGACAATTGATCATACTATATGGTGACCAATTTGCTCTTTTGTCATACTCTGGTGTGGGAAACACCCAAGTATCATGTAAGGGCAAAATAGTTGTTTTGACTATGGTCAGTTCATGGTTCTGAATGTTAATTTTCTTTTTAGTGGCATAGTCCAATACGGCAATGAGCAACAACTTGCTCATTCATGCCTGTGTGGCTCAGTAAGTGAAGTAAGCCATGAATGTTTTTGCATGCCATGTGTCATAAGATTACTGAACGTACCTAGTCATTTTTCTCTAAATCTGATGATGCTACAGTTGGAATCTAATTACTTGGCTTTCACTACTGACCTCATCAGGTTTTTATAAACAAACGCCTATTCCCTGTGCTGACAGAAGCCAGTCTTTTTTTTTTTCTTTTCTTTTTTTCACACCTGGCAATGAGTCTTGAGACATTTTGAACAGGAAATGGATACATAAACCAGGGGAGCAATGCAAAAAGGTTCCCACCCATCAGTAGGTGGGACACATGGTTACCTTTGGCTGCAATATGTGCAGACTCAGTGAGCCTTTGGCTTGTTTCTCTATATGTCTGTCCATTGTCCATTCATTCCTCTTCTGACAGAAGTACACATTATCACATCTGAGAAATCCTGAACGTTGATGTCTTTTTTTTCTTTTCCTTTCGGCTTTTCCCTTCAGGGGTCGCCACAGCGAATCATCTGCCTCCATCTCACCCTGTCCTCTGCCTCCTCTTCTCTCGAACCAACTAACTTCATGTCCTCTTTCACTACATCCATAAATCTTCTCTTTGATAATGTGATGTGTAATTTTCCAATAATTTCTGATCTTTCTATGAGATTTCTGATCTTTCTATGAGAAACACAGAAAGATGAAGGCTTTAGCCGTCATGTTTCAAGAATACTTTAAGGTTAAATGGGATCTTGTTTATTGATGGTGTTGATTTATCGACTGGCAGCGAAACGTTTAAAGTTGGCATGCCACGAAGTGACCATTTCCTCCTAGATAATGATCATTGAGTAATGCGTGTTAAAAAGCTGCATTGCTGTGGATGCATTAAACAGGTTGTTAAAAATGTAGTCTTTGGCCTTGTCACCTCTTGATCCCCTTCCCTCTGACAGTTTCACCATGCACTTTTGTCCCTACCTGTGTCCCTTGTTTCCTTTGCAAAAGGGGAGGCCTTGCTTTGTTGGGGGGGGTTCAGCATCACACAGCTGATGGCTGCTCAGTAGGGACAGTAGTTAATCGTCATCACATCGGTATAGGCCGATATTGCATTATCGGTATCTATATCGAAATAATATATACTTTTTTAGCATATGTTATGTTGAAAAATTAAAGCCTGAAAAAGCCTTTTGTGATGATGAATGGCTGTAAATTCTATCTGTTTTCTGGGGAAACTTTCAAAAGAGTCACAAGTTGGAACAGTTTTAAATAAAAATACTACATTCAAGCTGTTTGTTTGGATATGGGCCAACATTTTAATAACTGATTGTGTAGCCATAGTTTTGGAATAAAGAGGCATTGTGGTTAATAAGCATTTTTTCAGAATGGACAAAATCGGCCATAACGGCAGTTATTATATCGGCAAAATCACATCGGTACATCCCTACTGCTCAGATGGTCATGATGAGCACGGGTGACGCTGTTTGGGGGTTACCTTTCTTACTCGGGTATACTTGACACACAGACCAGGTTCGGGAGGTGAACTAGCCTAGCTTTTTACCCTTTTCAACAAATTACACATTCTCTGCTTTCACCTTTACTGGTTGAGGAGCATTCACATTGGGCACGACATGATTATGTATGATACAGTATTAAGTCACTGTGTTGGGAGGTACATGGTAGAGTTGGGGAAATTGTCACGCTACTCTAAATTGTAGGCTATTGCTACTGAGGGGAGATATGACTGGGGGAGGCTGAGATCAACAAAACAAGTCATAGAAACTCAACCACTATTGTGTGTTTTGGACATATTTCTTGACTACTCGGTATAAAACAAGTAGCTGTAATGCAGATTCATCGTAGAATTGAATAGTTGACACAGGTGAATCATAATTGAGTTGTAAGGCCAGTGAAGTTCAGTCACCTTAATGGGGAAAGCAAAAATACACAGACCCACCTGACTCCACATTCTCAAATGTTTGGGTGGTGGTGTGTAAGGAAGTAATGTGTAAAAAAAAATGGCACTGTTTCTAAATTATTTCAAGTTGAACAGGTTCTTGTAGTGTTGTGTCACTAATGGTAATGGAGTTCTATTGAGATGACGCTAGATTAAACACGTTTTAAACAAAACATTGACTACTTTTCTGTTCTGACTTTTTCTGTCTCAGGAACTGAATGACTTGTCCAGGGATCCTCCTGCCCAGTGTTCTGCAGGACCAGTGGGCGATGACTGTAAGAATACTAGATTTATCAGCAGGTTTTCCCACAACCCTAGGCCTCTATAAGAATTCCCATCAGTATTATAGCCTATGTAAAAGTGAAGTATCATCAATCCTGACATTTATTTTCGTCCTTTCTTTTTTTGCAGTGTTTCACTGGCAAGCTACTATTATGGGGCCTGTAAGTATCAAATGCTGATCTGGAACAAATGTCTTCACATTGTCTTTATGCATTCTATTTTGAAGGCACAAAACAAGTCTGAGGGTAATCTTGATCCAAATGCATAAATACATGCAACTAAGACAGTTTTTCTGAACTGGTGAGCTGCAGATATTTGAGGCAGGGAAATATTTAATATCTTAGGTTTGACTCCCAGTGTAAAACAAAACGATCTGTACCAGTGCTTTAAAATGCTTTTATGACTCAAGTAACGTCTATATCTTTGTCCTTTGCAGAATGACAGTCCCTATCAGGGTGGTGTATTTTTCCTGACTATTCATTTCCCTACAGATTACCCCTTCAAACCACCTAAGGTTAGTAGGCCTCTACTTGAAAACGAGCCAATATCTGTCTCTCTCTCTCACACACTCTCTCTCACACACACTCTCTCTCTCACACACACACACACACACACCTATTTTCTGCTACATCATTAAAAAAAAAAGTGCACCCATTAACAGGTGTATCATCCATTTTAGTGTTACTTTGTGTAAGAGCTACTGTAGTGTTTTGAGATGTTACACTAAATAGAATCTGATCATAATCAATGATGATTCCTTATCTCTTCTAACTCTTCTCCTGTCAGGTGGCCTTCACCACAAGAATTTATCACCCAAATATTAACAGTAACGGCAGCATCTGCCTGGATATATTGAGATCGCAGTGGTCTCCTGCATTAACTATCTCTAAAGGTAAGGGAACCTTAAAATATATTTATATAATAAGACAAACCTTTGTTACTTTGTTCTTTATTTGTGCTGTGGGCCATCGATCAAAACAAAGCGAACATGCACATTTTGTGTTCCGACGCGTACGGTATATTTTAAAATCGCTTTGATGTCTGGAAAATCAACTTTTATCTAACTTATAACACAATAGAAATGACAGTGGAAATAAGGCAAGCTCACACCAAAGCTGTATAGACGGTCGTCTGTTTTGTTATACATGACAACCTGGTTTTGATGTAGAGCCATGTCTTCTATAGAAACATATTGTGCCTGAAAATAGCATATCTATAAACCCACTAGATTATTTTTGGTTATTGTTTTAAGATTAGAGATCTTCCATTAAACCCTAATGGTCTTGGATAACAATTTTCAATTTCTTCACCTTGTTCGCTGTATGTAGAACAGCAGGAACAATATACCAAAACATAAATGAATAGTTTAGGAAACAGTGCCGGTGGGGGTTGGGGCTCGTTTCATGCTGTTTTCATAAATCGCAGATTAGGACTTCACCTGACAGTGTTCAGTCATGAGATTATATTTTGCTTCATTCCATGCTGACGTCATGTGTCCAAAATGGAGAAGACGGGTTGAAAGTGGTTTACTGTAATTCTGTTTCTCTCTATTTGCAGTACTGTTGTCCATTTGTTCCCTGTTATGTGATCCTAACCCGGACGACCCCTTAGTGCCAGAGATCGCACGCATCTACAAAACAGACCCCCCTAAGTAAGTTCCCATCACATGTAGAATGTACTCGACCAAAAAAATAAGTGTTGGGAGTTGTGTAATGTGGTGTTAAAATTCCAACAAGCAATGGGGAACACAGCAATGCAAGGACGAGCATGGTACAATTATGGTAAAAATGTGAATAAGGCTCGTCCAAATGGGCCATCCAGAGCCTTGTAACCAAGCAGATGTTCTGCTCCTCATTCATCTCAGGTATAATAAACTAGCCAGGGAATGGACAGAGAAGTATGCCATGCTTTAAGGGTAAGGTCAGTCCGCATGGAGGAGGGAGAGGCTGTGTGTTGAAGATTGTCGGTCATCCAAATCTCGGCACTGATGCAGCGTTTGGCTCTACTAATTAACGGCATTGATGAGCTGTTAAGATTTGCTCACATGCTTGCTTGGCTGGAGAGATGAGCTTCCAACTCACAAGTAGCTTGTACACATAAGAGGTCATGAAAAGTGAGGTTCCTGCATTGATTTCACAGTATATATTTTGTAAGAATATTCCTAGGGATCCAAACTTATGTTTTGACCATGGCTGTTGCATCGACTTACGTGTGAGCATCTTGGTCATGATTTTGACTTCCAACAATTAAAAGGTTAAAAAGGCATGGCGTATTCCATTCTAGGTTTGAATTATTGGGCCAATAATGTGACTTTCCGTATCAACAGGTACAGCAAGACGGCTCGGGAATGGACTCAGAAGTACGCAATGTGATCCTTGCTTCCAGTCCGAATTGATGTCATCATATAGCTGGAATAAACTGTCAATTACTGTTTTTACTTTTCTTTGCCCATTTGGCCACAACACGTCATCAGCCAATAACAGTAATTTTGTATGATTTTTCTGCCCTCTCCCCCCACTCCCCACCCACCCCCCCCAAAAAAAAACTTAAATTGACCCAAATGCTTTTTAGATATGTCTTCATCATGCCCCGTTTCTGCTTTTCCAAAAGATGCCAAGGGCTGACCAGTCTTCATGGAGCATGTATGTGTATAGAACTGTACCACAGCCACATTGTAAAGAGCCGCCTCTTGCTGCGCTCCAAACGGGAAGGTGCCAACTCAAATGAAAAAAAGATAACACCCAACAGTTTCTCGTCATACTGTCTCAGTATGGCCTGGAGATCAAGATGGTGCAATCACATCTGTGAGCTTTTACCAGTAAACCTATAGGGAACTCGAGGTCTGTGAATATTATACACACTATTAAAACTGACTGTTTGAATAGATAATTGCAAAAAAAAAAGGAAAAAAAAGAGAATCTGCAGGTTAATGAGGAAAAAAAAATTGCATGTCGATAATAGACGTAATCGGTTCATGTGCTGCTGAGTATGAGAGATTGGAGTGCAAATATGTCCACTTTTAAAGTTTTTTTTTTTCTTCCCTTTTTGTTACCGTTATTTTTCTGGGGGTTTGTTTTTAGATTGGAGAGCCATTAGTTTATCCATCATCCACCACACTGTTCTCTTTTTGCACTGAATTCATTATTCAAAGCTCTCAATGGCTGATCGATCAACTAATAGCTCTGCTATGTAATGGATACTTTTTTTTTCTCAATAAAGTTGAACAAATTGCAATCTTGATGTACTGTTTGCTTTAGAAAATGTAACTTATTGAATTTCTTTAAATGGGAATTTCTCATTTATGGTTATAAAATTGCTAGCAAACAAGACTGATCTAATTGATCTTTATTTTTTGCACTTGCTCGGTTCAACTTAAGCATCGGTCACAACTTGTGTTTAATTGCCTAAAAGCTTGTATGATGCCTTTATCCAGTTCAAAGCACTATACCACAGCGTAATAAAGCCACAGTACACAAAAATAGAAAAACAATTACATTTTATTAAAAATATTACAATAAACCAATTATTGAACTCTTTACTGTACAAAGCCACAGGGTACAGGTATAAATAGTCTGTCCTAAGATGCATACAAAGTGATGCAGTGCCTATCAAACCTTTGGTTCAAGAATTGAGAACAAAATGCTCTAAACAGCAGTTTGTTGTTCATACATACACCACCGCACACTGGTTTGATTTGTGAGCTGTGTTTATCCCATACATCCTTATGTCTTGACATTATCAATCGGGAAGATTTGAATTGCATAATCATTAGACTCACTGAGCAAACGAATTGCAACAGAACATTAAGCACCAAACAAGGCTAGGGTTTAACCACTTGAGCCTGATTTATACATAGGCATGTCATGGTGTGAAGTGGTGAAAAAAGCCAACGTAAGTAAATCAGCCATTTTCACCAAGCAACAGCAAATTAAAGGACTAGGCTATTTTTGAGAATATTCGCCTTTAATGACAAGCCCAAAATAGGTTCTCATTGGGTTCCACAGGACATGGCTATCCTATACCATCTCAAAGTACAAAAAAAATATAGCTCAGTAATGTGCCATAATATAGTACGGCACACAATGTTAGATATGTAAATCCAATGATTTTATTAAGTTAATCCGTCATCCTCTAGAAACCCAGGTGTTTTATTTGTAGGTTTGGTTCCGATCCATGAACCCAGAGCCGTAGAAGGAGAGTTGCGACACGCTTTGATCTCGCCACTTGTTCTATCTCATTGCGATATCCCACTGAGATAGAATGTGCACTTCCGCATTCCATTATTACAATGGGAGACAACGCTAGTGTCGTCACTCATACTGGATCACACTGCATGAACCCAGACTAGTTAGGTTTTAGTTTTCATATAGTCTCCCACCTAATCCAGGAATAGTTTACACCTGGGACCAACTGGTTAGTGCCACCAACTACCTGGTATAATAACTGGCAGTCTGGGTCTCCACAACTGGACTTGAGAACTTTTGGTATAAAGCCACATTTTTACTATGGCATATGGAGGTGTCACTTGCTGCCAAAAACAAAATGATGCATCACATACGACAGTATAAATTAGGCTAAGCGTGCCTACGGGTGATGTATTCACCATATAAGCACAGCGGCCGCCTTGCCATGAAATGCCACCCTGCTTTGGCAATGCAAAATGCCAACATAGCCGCCATGATTGTGACTATGGTCTATTGGTGTCTTTGTCTGAATTGGAAGCAAATTTAATTTGATAATAAAATGTTTTTCCTTACTACAAAATGACAAAAAATAAAAGATTCTCTACCAATGTAGCCCACATCCTGTGTTTTGTTTTCACATAAAAGTTATCAACACTTTTCTGCATCACATAAATTCACCATCAAACACAGCTTGTTTAAATTACAAATGTATATAAAAAGGTTTGTGGGGACTGGAAACTGTCCAGAAACGGTTTCTCTTATGAAATCCATGACTTTACACCAGGTGGTACTGAAGATGTCAACGTTTTGAAGTTGTCTTGCAGGACACTAGGACAGGTATAACCTTAAAATGATGTTATTTAATATACAACTGCTTTGCTTTGGTAAAGAGCAGTAGTAGTGCCAGTGCATGGTGTAAAGAAAATAACAATAACTTGGCACAGTTAGATTCATAAGCAGTACATAGCTCCTAACAGTGTAATGTGAGCAAGGTCATTCAAGAATAATGATTAACTCACTTACATTACTCCAAGAATGTCCATGGCTTTTTAAGGAAAATCCTACTCGTTATACATTTAACGATTCTCTCAAATTCACTTCTTTGTCTACAGTGCATGAAAAAGAAATAACAATAATGACTGAATTACTTACTGAATGTGCCATTCTAAAAACAGGGACACTCAGCAGCCGTAAGGGGCTGATTGCCACTTCCATGTGCCGCATATGAAATAAACATAACCACAGTCCGTGACTCAGGTGTGTGCAGTTGAACATTTAAAACAGTCACAGTAAAACCGAGCCTCCCTCCAGTGTAAAGTCAAGGAACACATAAGGGGTATGTCTGGTTAAAAAACAACAACATTCAGTTCTGAAAATCATCTCCTATAAACAATAAAAATAGTCACTGTTATGTCAGAGGAGTGCTTGTCTTCGGAGGGGAGATATACATTGAGCCCAGGGGTTGGTATGGACACAGTACATGACGTCTGCGTGTTGAGATGGACACTGAAATCTTGATTCCGGAGAAGGGTGGAGCGGGGGTACCTTGGAAGGAGGTCATGCTGTAGAGAGCTCCACCCCACTGTCGCAAACACCACTGTCGTTTCGTCCATCCAACTTCAGCTCCTGCACAGCAGTGACTACAGAGATGGGTGGAAAAGTATGAATCATTTGGTGATTCCAGTTTGCGTTCATGCATTTAGACAAATTAAGAACTATTCACTATAGTTTACATATTCACTATGTTTACATTCTCTATTGTAAATGCAAACATATACTGGTGGTCCTTGAGGGGGTTACAGGTGGTCCCCAGCTAAATGATGGAAAGTTGGTAACCAAATGGACCCTTATGCTGTAGATCTTTAACTCTTGAGAGTGTAAAATGAAACCAAATGGACCCGTAAGGGTCACATCCGCATTACTTAATTTACAAGAAGTCTACACAATTAGAGAATTATTTTGATCAATGTTTGCCTGTTATCTCTCCTAAGGTACCAACATCAATATAGCATGGAATTTGACAAAATCTCATCCAACGACAACAGAATATTCTTTAGTTTTCGGTCTGTGAGGCTAAATCTCATCAAATGGAGGTCCGTGGCCCAAATGCCGAATACATAATGGGCCTTGAAAAAGGTTGAAAACCACTGCATTAAAGCCAGTCTGTTGTTCATACCTTGCATTTCTGTGGTGCTTGTTGTTGGAGGCAGAGACGTCTCTGCTGTCTCCATGTGATGGAGCGCCTCCTCCAGGACAGCCAGGGCTGTGCAGTTTCCTAGCGACTTCAGGCCTGCCGCCAGGTCTCTGACGGTGCCACCTGAGACCTAGAGGACGGGCGCACACGCACGCACACACGCAGTCAGCCTCCGGACACAGAATTAATGTTTTCTGTGTGCTGGAAGTCAAGGGGGAGCTGTAAGGTGCTGCAGGGGTCATATACCACCAAGTGCAGCATGACTAGAAGAATATTTAGTTAACATTATGGGTCCATCCAGTGCAAAACCAATGTTTATCTTTATGTGCCATCTCCGTCTGTACACATACTGTATGTATTAAAAAAAGGAATCATTGCACACTCTTCCTCAGTTCTGCTGTGAGAACAGGGTGTGAGGGGTGATTGCCTCTAAACAAGGCAAGGGAACACTTCATGGAAAATATATGCCATGTTATAATGAGCATTAGTGGGGACTAATTATTATGAAGGTAAATGAATGTGTGTGTGTGTGTGTGTGTGTGTGTGTGTGTGTGTGTGTGTGTGTGAGCTACAAGCTCATAGCGCGGCACTCAAAATCGTGAAAATGTGGTGCAAATATATATTCTTTCAGAGCGAACGCTTTTAACTCAAATCTTTGCTTCTGGGGGGTCTGTGGAACTACATATTTTCAGATGGGGGTCGGCAGCCAAATACAGATAATTCTGGGGGTCCTTGACATGAAATAGTTTGAGCACCACTGATATAGAAACATGAGTTTTTCAGAAAACTGTCAGGATTTGGATGTGTACCTCATAACTGTCCAGCAGAGTGGTTGCGGGTGAAGGGCTGAGTCTGAAGGCACTGTTGAGGATTCCCAGGCCCAGTGTGTGTGCCAGGCTCTCCCATCCCCCCTCTGTACCCTCCAGGGAATGGCATAGCACTCGCTTTGTATCCTGCCCCAAGGTGGCCAAGTCCCCTAATAAATTGCAAAAACATGGAATTAATTTATGTTTTCCACAGGGCTTTAACAATAATGAAAGAGTAAAAGTTATAAAAAAAAGGAAAATCTTGTCAGAATATCTAGAATATTCTAGTTACACTAGACAAAGTAGACAAAGTTGCATTCTCTAAGAAGATACATTTAAGGTTTTCCTACTTAATACAGTGTATAATTAATAATAATAGCTACGTGTTTGATAATTAAGCAATATGACACAAGAGGGTGTGCTTTATCGTGATTATTGGCATGCCAGTGATGCGGTCAGGAACGAGGCTTTAGCCAAGTTCCGCAAGCATCATTGAAGTGTAATATATCGACTGTAATATTATGATTATACAACAGCACAAGGGGATTCCACCGCGCCTCAATGACGTCAGACTCATTTTATTGCTATTCAACAACCCCCTTGTTGAATAAAAAAGGCTCAAACTGTCTGAGATGCTTCAGTGCCTTCCTTCTACCTGCTAGCCTAGCCACTCAGCCAGCTCTGCTTTGCGAGCCGTCTCATCAGCACAGCTGATTTCTATGTTTTCATTAGGTGCCATCATGCTCGTTTAAGCACGAGTAGATGGCTATTTCAACCAATCAGATTGCTTCCTCGAAACTAGTATAATACTAGTCTAAAAGACCATTGTCTGCATTTTACTAGCACCTTTCCAAAACGAGGTTTCTAAGATGCTTTACATGGTAAAAACAAGGATTGAACCATGGAAGTGTTAATACTAGAACATTAAGAAACAAATAGCACAACGCTAAAAAAAAAGATTATACACACTAACCTTGAGGTGGGACATAGACTTTGCCGGGCTGTTCTGGTTCATACTCTTTACCATTGAGAAGCTCCAACACCTAAAGAGAGACAACACAACACTATAAGGGACAAGGGTCCACAGAAAGTGTTATTTGAGCTGCCAACACTTGTCTTTCATGCATGGCCGAGTGCCCCGGCCAAGTGCTTTAAGCTGAAAATAGTTGACCTTTTTGGAGAGGAGCGCTGCTCATGCGATCCTCCTGTCTGTGTCTGATAACCCGGTCATTTACGACCGGATGTCGAATCGTCACCACAACCATGAGGACGTCTGTTACCGTTGTTCCAGCGAGGCTACTAATGACACGATGTGGCCGTCAATAGACGCTGCGTGCGAGCGCTCATGACATGACAGTGTTCATGATATCCAAAGTGCTCCTCCTCTCATACAACGCCTATCACACTTTTGATGTGCATTTCAGTTCATTGTTGCTGGTTAGTTATAGCCTATAGAATATAGAATAATATAATCCATATTAAAAGGGATATTTCACTTTCAAAAATACATTTTATCATCTACTCAGGCTTATGTGAACACTCCAGACAGTTTTTAAGTTGCTTGATTCAGTATTTAGACATAACTATATAGAAAAGAAAATGGGCCCATGACAATGTATCCACTGTTTGAGAAACAGTGGTCTAAAACAAACATGCTATCTAAAAAACATTCTTAATGTGTGGTCAAGAGAACACAAATCTATAAACAAAAAAACGGATAACAAGTGACAAGGCTACAGACAGTACATTATATCTGCACAGTAACCTAGTATCAAGTAAACAAAGGTGACAAGAAGGGATCAAAGGATAGAACAGTGCTATGGGGTGCGGTGGAGTCTGAAGTCTACCGAGGCCCGGCCACGGAGAGGAAGCATTGAAGCCAAACGGGCATGCTCGTCGGTACTGCAGCTCGAGACAAACTGGGCCTATCTACGTCATTATGGGTGCGTACGTGACGCACACACACGCACAAACGACTTGCGGTGCTCGTTCATGAATGCAATTCTATGACGTAGATAGGCCCAACATGGGAGGAGCACCATGCCACCACTTTTCCAACCAGGAAGAGGGGTGAAAAAGGGAGTAATGCACTGGGTGAGCAACTCAATGCAAGTGGATGGGAGGGGCATTTCGGTGCCGCCTCTATTATTTATAACTCTACGAGTACCACACAAACCACACATGCCCACCTGAGGTGTGACGGCCATGTTAAGAGGAGTGGTCCCCGGGATGTAGCCTTCATCCTCCTCTTCATCACTCTGACAGCAGTCCTCCTCCTTGAAGTATAGGGGCTCAAAGTTCTCCTTATGAGGATCTGCACCTGCACGCACGCACGCACACACAAACACACACAAAGGAGAGATTTCTTTAAACTGCACTAAGACGCGAAGGTTCTGGTTTGGGGCGATATGCAATACTTGATACTGTGAAAAATACTGCATATAATAGTATCAAATACTGTGAAGGCCCTAAGAGGTTGTAAATTGAAAAGGATCAAGCGGCTCTTTTTCTTACCTGCTGCTACGAGGAGAGCTGTAAGTTTAACCGAGCCCCGCCCTGCAGCTATATGAAGAGGGGTGGAGCCGTTGAATGTACAGCAGTCCACATTGGCATTACCCTGTGGAGAGAGAAAGCAAAGCCACGCCATGAAGTAGTTATATGGCCGAACCTTGTACTCCTTTTCACTGGCTGCATGTTTGATTGATTGATTTTATTTGATCTTTAGTTTGAAAATGGTACAACAATATAGTAAATAAAAGCTAAAAGGATAACACAAAACACCCTGGGAGGTGTATTTGCATTGTGGTCCATCTATCTATAAATTCACCAAGTCTCTGTACATATGTCTGTAATCCACGTTAACTCGAGAACCGTTCGCCCCACCGACTTCAAATTCGACACATGCGTTCCACCCGACCGCACCACAGGGGGTGCAGTGCCCGGTGTCGAGTCGGTTGGACCCCACGGTTGTCCAGAACCGCCCCAAAAAGGCCTCTGCCCGGGCTCTGGACAGGGCCTCTGCCCAGTGTCCATACAGTATATGGAGCTGGCCTGGCCATCTGCATAGACTCCATATTTGGGCATGCCTGACAAAGAACTCCATATATGGGCATAAAAGGGACACAGACATAATATCTGGGTGGGGGCGGGGCATTCATTTCCAACTTGGGGGCATTGTTCCAAGTAGGCCAGTGCCCAACGGGCACCGCTGTAGAGGCTCCAACGGGCACCGCTGTAGAGGCTCCAACGAGCACCGCTGCAGAGGCTCCAACGGGCACCGCTGTAGAGGCTCCAACGGGCACCGCTGTAGAGGCTCCAACGAGCACCGCTGTAGAGGCTCCAACGGGCACCGCTGTAGAGGCTCCAACAGGCACCGCTGTAGAGGCTCCAACGGGCACCGCTGTAGAGGCTCCAACGAGCACCGCTGTAGAGGCTCCAACGGGCACCGCTGTAGAGGCTCCAACAGGCACCGCTGTAGAGGCTCCAACGGGCACCGCTGTAGAGGCTCCAACAGGCACCGCTGTAGAGGCTCCAACGGGCACCGCTGTAGAGGCTCCAACAGGCACCGCTGTAGAGGCTCCAACGGGCACCGCTGTAGAGGCTCCAACGGGCACCGCTGTAGAGGCTCCAACGAGCACCGCTGTAGAGGCTCCAACGAGCACCGCTGTAGAGGCTCCAACGAGCACCGCTGTAGAGGCTCCAACGGGCACCGCTGTAGAGGCTCCAACGAGCACCGCTGTAGAGGCTCCAGCGGGCACCGCTGTAGAGGCTCCAACGGGCACCGCTGTAGAGGCTCCAACGGGCACCGCTGTAGAGGCTCCAACGGGTACCGCTGTAGAAGCTCCAACGGGCACCGCTGTAGAGGCTCCAACGGGCACCGCTGTAGAGGCTCCAACGAGCACCGCTGTAGAGGCTCCAACGGGCACCGCTGTAGAGGCTCCAACGGGCACCGCTGTAGAGGCACCAACGGGCACCGCTGTAGAGGCACCAACGGGCACCGCTGTAGAGGCTCCAACGGGTACCGCTGTAGAAGCTCCAACGGGCACCGCTGTAGAGGCTCCAACGGGCACCGCTGTAGAGGCTCCAACGGGCACCGCTGTAGAGGCTCCAACGGGCACCGCTGTAGAGGCTCCAACGGGCACCGCTGTAGAGGCACCAACGGGCACCGCTGTAGAGGCACCAACGGGCACCGCTGTAGAGGCTCCAACGAGCACCGCTGTAGAGGCTCCAACGAGCACCGCTGTAGAGGCTCCAACGGGCACCGCTGTAGAGGCTCCAACGGGTACCGCTGTAGAAGCTCCAACGGGCACCGCTGTAGAGGCTCCAACGGGCACCGCTGTAGAGGCTCCAACGGGCACCGCTGTAGAGGCACCAACGGGCACCGCTGTAGAGGCTCCAACGAGCACCGCTGTAGAGGCTCCAACGAGCACCGCTGTAGAGGCACCAACGGGCACCGCTGTAGAGGCTCCAACGGGCACCGCTGTAGAGGCTCCAACGAGCACCGCTGTAGAGGCACCAACGGGCACCGCTGTAGAGGCTCCAACGAGCACCGCTGTAGAGGCACCAACGGGCACCGCTGTAGAGGCTCCAACGAGCACCGCTGTAGAGGCTCCAACGAGCACCGCTGTAGAGGCACCAACGGGCACCGCTGTAGAGGCACCAACGGGCACCGCTGTAGAGGCTCCAACGAGCACCGCTGTAGAGGCTCCAACGAGCACCGCTGTAGAGGCTCCAACGGGCACCGCTGTAGAGGCTCCAACGGGCACCGCTGTAGAGGCACCAACGGGCACCGCTGTAGAGGCTCCAACGGGCACCGCTGTAGAGGCTCCAACGGGCACCGCTGTAGAGGCTCCAACGGGCACCGCTGTAGAGGCTCCAACGGGCACCGCTGTAGAGGCTCCAACGGGCACCGCTATAGAGGCTCCAACGGGCACCGCTGTAGAGGCTCCAACGGGCACCGCTGTAGAAGCTCCAACGGGCACCGCTGTAGAGGCACCAACGGGCACCGCTGTAGAGGCTCCAACGGGCACCGCGGTAGAGGCTCCAACGGGCACCGCTGTAGAGGCTCCAACGGGCACCGCTGTAGAGGCACCAACGGGCACCGCTGTAGAGGCTCCAACGGGCACCGCTGTAGAGGCACCAACGGGCACCGCTGTAGAGGCTCCAACGGGCACCGCTGTAGAGGCTCCAACGGGCACCGCTGTAGAGGCTCCAACGGGCACCGCTGTAGAGGCACCAACGGGCACCGCTGTAGAGGCTCCAACGGGCACCGCTGTAGAGGCTCCAACGGGCACCGCTGTAGAGGCACCAACGGGCACCGCTGTAGAGGCTCCAACGGGCACCGCTGTAGAGGCACCAACGGGCACCGCTGTAGAGGCTCCAACGGGCTCCGCTGTAGAGGCTCCAACGGGCACCGCTGTAGAGGCTCCAACGGGCACCGCTGTAGAGGCTCCAACGGGCACCGCTGTAGAAGCTCCAACGAGCACCGCTGTAGAGGCTCCAACGGGCACCGCTGTAGAGGCTCCAACGGGCACCGCTGTAGAGGCTCCAACGGGCACCGCTGTAGAGGCTCCAACGGGCACCGCTGTAGAGGCTCCAACGGGCACCGCGGTAGAGGCTCCAACGGGCACCGCTGTAGAGGCTCCAACGGGCACCGCTGTAGAGGCTCCAACGGGCACCGCTGTAGAGGCTCCAACGGGCACCGCTGTAGAGGCTCCAACGGGCACCGCTGTAGAGGCACCAACGGGCACCGCTGTAGAGGCTCCAACGGGCACCGCTGTAGAGGCTCCAACGGGCACCGCGGTAGAGGCTCCAACGGGCACCGCTGTAGAGGCTCCAACGGGCACCGCTGTAGAGGCACCAACGGGCACCGCTGTAGAGGCTCCAACGGGCACCGCTGTAGAGGCTCCAACGGGCACCGCTGTAGAGGCTCCAACGGGCACCGCTGTAGAGGCTCCAACGGGCACCGCTGTAGAGGCTCCAACGGGCACCGCTGTAGAGGCTCCAACGGGCACCGCTGTAGAAGCTCCAACGGGCACCGCGGTAGAGGCTCCAACGGGCACCGCTGTAGAGGCTCCAACGGGCACCGCTGTAGAGGCACCAACGGGCACCGCTGTAGAGGCTCCAACGGGCACCGCTGTAGAGGCTCCAACGGGCACCGCTGTAGAGGCTCCAACGGGCACCGCTGTAGAGGCTCCAACGGGCACCGCTGTAGAGGCACCAACGGGCTCCGCTGTAGAGGCTCCAAGTTAGTTAGTTAGTTGTACCTAATTTATCATCATACGTTTTTTGATTGTAATAAAATTGTTATTGGCTATCGCAAATTGTTGTATGGCCTTGCAAGGCGAACCTTTCTGCACCGTAAACAGACAAGTCTCATTGAAATACATAGTAGAATGTCCGTTGTTCTCCACAAAGACACATTTCAGCGTGAACGTGTGATTTGACTGGGCTAAAATGAAACCGCCCAGTGTTAAAGTTAAGTGAGTGACATATTTCAATTCTGAACATTTAACGAAGGCCACTTTCATCAGTGGTTTTGAACCCTTTTCATATTAAGGCTCATTATTCATTCGGCATTTGAGCCACGGACCACCATTTGATGATATTTAGCCTCCATTTAGCCTCCTATTTTCTTATCGTTGGATAAGATTTTGTCCACAATTCCATGCTGTATTGATTGTTGGTACCATTAGGAGAGATAACAGGCAAACGTTGGTCAAAATAACAATTCTTCTAGATGATCTAATATAGACTTCTTGTAAAGTAAGTAATGCAGATGTCTAACAATAATGTATCTCTTGAGAGCGTAACAATGAAACCCATTTGGTTTCCTTTTACGCTCTCAAGAGTTAAAGTAAATCTAATAAGGGTCCATTTGGTTACAAACTCTACTTCATTTAGCGGGGGACCACCTGGAATCCCTTCAAGGACCACTGGTTGAGAACGCACCACTGATCTAAGGAGAACATTTGGTCAGAGTACCTCCAGCAGCAGGCAGCCGGCCAGCGACACGTTGTCCATCTCTGTGGCCAGGTGGAGGGCCGTCCTGCCACAGCCCCTGCCCTGCGCCTCCACGTCGGCCCCGCCCTCCAGCAGCTCCCGGAGGGAACGCAGGCTGTTGGCACGGACCGCCAGGTGCACCGCACATTCACCTGGTGGTAACCCACGGCAACAGCATGGTTGAGTGACGGGGTTGGTTAGTGCAGCGGTTCCCAAAATCTTTCATGTCAAGGACCCCCAAATTGACACTAATTAGCCCGCGGACCCCCATTTGAAGAGATAAGCCAGGGACCCCCATAAGAGAAGATTTGTACGGCTCTAGCAGTGATTCTCAACACGTTTACTTTCAAGGACCCCCAGTTGATATGCATTAGGCTACGGACAATTTACAGTATATTGTAAAATCACTGTTAGTTTAACTCTGAGAGTCTAACGGGTCGATTTGGTTCCATTTGTACACTCAAGAGTTACAGATCCATGGGGTCCGGGGACTACGGATGGACTACGGGTGGAAAATAGCATCTCTGCTAAATCCGGTGTATTTACGCTCCATTTTGTTTTTAAATGTACTGTTCATTAATATGCTCTGTCCCGTCTAAATAAACAAATAAATAAAATACAAAATAAATGGGTCCATTTGGTTCCTAGTTCCTAACTATCTATCATAGCTGGAGACCTCATGCAGATGTTTAACAAAAATGTAACTCTTGAGAGCGTACAATGAAAGCAAATGAAACCGTAACGGTCCATTTGGTTAGCAACTCTCCATCATTTAGCTGGGGACCACCTGGAACCCCTCAAGGACCACTGGTTGAAAACCACTGATTTAGATTAATAACATCGAAAATGGTGTTATTAATCTAAACCATCTAAACCTAAATCAGTGGTATGGAGCCAAAAATAATAATAAAAAAATGCTAAAACATTTTTTTAATGTCACAATCCCTTTAACTTATGATAAGTTAAAGGGATTGTGACATTAAAAAAATGTTTTAGCATTTTTGTATTATTATTTTTTGGCTCCGTACAATTGCACTAAAAAAACCTGAACTTTTAAGATGTCACCTGTTTTCATTGCAGCTAAAAAGGCTTCCAAACCCCAGAGAAAACTCTAGACCACAGAAATCCACTGAATGTTCAAAGTTCAAGTTTTTTGGGTGTAATTGAGGTTATAAAACCTAAAATAAAAATAAATTAAAATTATTGTCATGAAACCTTTAAGATCACAGGTCAGGAGTGGATTTGTTTATACGCCTGGATACCCCGTCAAGGACATGATGTTAATAATTATATGGCGAGTGACTGCAGGATTCAAGGTGGCTAATCTTGGCTTATCGAAATATGAACCAATAAAGATAGCTGGTTATTTATTGTTAAGGAAACACCATGTGACCATTGAGCCATGTTTTAAAAAAAGAAAACCTCTATCGTGTAATGCAAACTGATGTGTGTGTAAACTTAAGTAATGCCTCTTTGATTATTTGAGTAAACAATTAGGCACTGACGAAAGTCAATATTGCTGTACCCACGTAATATGGTGCACAGTTATCATGTCTAATGTTCTACACAGTATGTCACGGTACAATGTTTTGCCTCGGGGGCGCCGCCCATAGAGTATATATATAATAGAGACTGAACTGGCGCGAAGCTCCGCCCCCCCAGCTATTCATGTCAGTGGAAGTTGCTCAGTGGCGTTTTGAAGCACCCGGAAGACTGCCGGAAGTCCCTCCCAGGACCTCAACTTTGAGGTCCTGAGTGACGTAGGGCAACTGAGCGCTCAACGTTAAAGCCCAGCTGCACGGGGTTTCCCGGTCATGAATCCACAGGTCCGCCTGTAGTCCCTCCTCCTACCACTAGGACCCAGAGCTTCAACGTTGGAAAGTCTGCCTGCCCCCTTGGCGCCGCCCAATAGAATGTGGATAACAGGATCATGTTGGCCCTTTTGGTCCGCCCTCAGCCCTCCTCTTCCGGCAGGGCGCCTTTGTTTTCATTCCCACTAACAACAATGTTTACACGTTCTGAATGCCCCTGCTGACAGATTCAGTAGCGGTGCTCGGAATCTGTTCTTGAGAGATTAGTCATGGTAGCCTATTAACATTCTTGTGTTTATGCTTCCATGTTGTAATAATGCAGTACCAAATGGGATGTGATTTCAAGTGTAGTTACAGATGATGTAACTGTTGATGAGTGCAGTAGGTGACAGCTTTGGGAGAGGGGGTGTACTGTTGACCTATTATTCCTCACTAAGGTTATACATTAAACAGCCTCTCATAAATGCTGTCTCACAGCTTGGATATAATATAGACTGACAACCTCTCATAAATGTCCTGGCACTGCTCTGTTCCGTCTATGGCAGGGATATTCGTTTTTCAGACCAAGGACACCTTAGCTGAGAGAGACTAGACAAAGTGCTCCTCGGTGCACAGGTCAGGTAGATTATTGTGGCCTTCTGGTGGCGCTATAATAGGCCAATGTGAAAAAGGTGGGATTAATTCCTCGGCCTAGTGGGAATGTGTGTGCAAATTTCACGTAAATTGCACTCCAATCCTGCAAACTTTGGAAGCCAATCTTAGCCCATCGGGATGGAATATGGAAATCGGACAGATCCGTGTTGATCACATGACAATAGAGATAGTGTGTACCGATTTGTGTGATGTATGCATAATAAAACTGTAGGAGTAATAAGAAACGTGTTTTGCAAAAATAGTTTTGCCATGCAGTTGCAAAGCGACGTATTGTGTTGTGAGCTTGTTCACTTTTTCTTGTTTAACGCTTCTTTCTTCAAAATAATAAAAAAAGGACTGGCTTTAGACATACAATAAGGTTCCCATCCAACAATAACAACATGTGAATTTAAATCAAAGTGCTACAATGTGTGCATCAGACAGCGTGCGAGTAGCAGTAGTATCCTACCTGCTGCGTTGGGCTGGTCCAGCAGCTCCGCCACCTGCCTGTGCTGCAGCAGGAAGCCCACCATGGCCCCTCCCTCCTCCTGCTGGGCCGCCAGGTGGAGCGCCGTGTTGCCGCGCCGATCTGTCAGAGCGGCGTCTGCCCCGGCCAATAGCAGGGCCTCGGCCGCCTCCTTCTGTTGAGTGATCACCGCCAGGTGCAACGGAGTCTGGAGGAGTCACGAGGGGAGCGAGGAGGAGGAGGAGAAAACGATTTCAGACCCGAGAAGCGATTGCGGTGACACTATATTTAACGATGACCTCATTCCATTTGAGTGTTTTTCTTTCAGAATTCAGAGAATTCTGTTGATAATGTGTATATGAACCACTGTTAACTCTTTTTTTCCCCAGGTATGTATATATACGTACTGTACGTTGGCGCTAGGTGGCGTCATATACAGTACCAAGTATATATACGTACCCCAACGTAGACTCTATATAATGGTTGATGCCTACGGAGGCCTTTAACATTGGTCCGGTTCCCATAGCAACGCCCCGCCGTTCCAACTATGGGATTGGAAATATATTCACAGTGCAGAGCAGTGGAAGGGAGGATTTTCAAACCGCCATAACTCAGATTCTAAAATCTCTGTCCTTGGTGGATTTTCTGCCATCCACATTTCGGATTTAATTTGTGCCTTTGTACTGCGACGCTGGCGCCATGTAAACACTTCTGACGAGAGGTAAGGAGTGTGTGAGTGTTCCAATGCTGCCGTAGTGTGTGTGACAAGAGATGCTGGCCCCTGGAGCTGGGGTTTATTCTAACAGCTAGCGGTAGAGATAGAGTTAAGTGATATGCAATGGCACTTACCTGGTAGAGGTGGTTCCTCATGTTGAGCACGTCCTCCCCCGGCAGAGCACACAGCACCTGGGCTAGTCTCCTCACTGCCTCCCCTTGACTATGGATCACTCCCAGGTGGAGACCGCTGCATGGGGGGACGGACACGTAAAGAAATAGCCAGACAGACATACAATACAGAAAGACAAAGATGGACAAAACAAAAGGAAGACAGGAGGAAATTGAGGGGAAAATTAAACCGACAAAAAACAAGTACCGGTAAGTGTCTGCACATACACAGCATAGAAAAGGCTGAATGTTAATATTGATGTAGAGGTCTTCACGAGTCCAATTTGACCATACCCAAATAGACCCGCAATTTTTTTTTAATAATAGAATTCGGTTATTGAATTCTAGCTCCGAGCCCGAAAAGCACAGAGATATGTCGGAACTGGAGCCGAACATACCCGGCTATTATAATAAATATGAGGACCGATTGACAGCCAATTGCCGGGACCACTCGGGTATTATTGGGGTATGATTACCCGAGCACCGAACCTACCCGGGAGTCACTTCTTGTGGATGGAACCGGAACCGTCTCCGGGTCAGTTTGGATCCCAGGTATTTTCGGATCTCGGGCTTACCCGAAGACCTCTACATTGATGCGGCTCCCACTGTGACAGTGACTGTGTGTGTGCTGTGTACTGACGTGTCCCCGTCCTCATCCTGAGCGGTCATGAGGTGGCGCTGTGGAACCAGGAGGTAGGCTGGGTCTCCTGAGACCGCGTACTGGAACAGAGCTTCTGCATGTCTGCCCGCGGCCTCCACCAGACACCGCTCCAGATCACATACTGCAGGAGAGAAACGCGCACAATGTCAGCTGGTCTACACCCAGTTAACTTACACTATAGCACAAAGAAACGCGCACAATGCCAGCTGGTCTACACCCAGTTAACTCACACTATAGCACAAAGAAACGCGCACAAAACAAATGTTTAAAATGTTTAGTGAAAATAGCCAATCAGGCAGCTCAAGGTATAAGTAGACAAATAACCCTGTCAAAGTTTTGTATCCCTTGCTTAGCCGAGTGTGTAGACGTGTCCATTTTGCAGTCAGAAAGTCAACACAACGCGGTTACGTATAGGCTGTGGTTCTCAACCAGTGGTCCTTGAGGGGGTTCCAGGTGGGCCCCAGCTAAATAATGGGCCAAATGAACCCTTATACTGTAGATCTTTAACTTATTTTGATCAACGATTGCCTGTTATGTCTCCTATGGTACCACATGAATACAGCATGGAAATGGACATATTCAATTAGTTTGGGGTCTGCAGGGCTAAATCTCGTCAAATGGTGGTCCGAATAAATAATGGGCCTTGATATGAAAAGGGTTGAAAACCACTGACCTACAGAGATCATGGGGCTAAGTAGTACCCAATCTCCTGTGCAGGCAATACTGAGGTGCACATACAGTATACCGAACCCAATGAACCCATTGGAATCATACTTCTATCCCACTCTCCATCCTTGACCTCTTGACCCAGGTCCACATTGGCCCCGTCCCCCTCTGGCCTCTCCTGGGACTGGGCTGGATCACGCTGCACGGCCCCTGAAGCCCAGTCGTCACCTGGATCACTGTCGTCAGCGCCGTCCTGGGCTGCACCGCTCTGGCTCTGGCTCTCTGCAACAAGCATCCTTATTATTGTATGACGGACTTGCCACAATCATTGGCAGGCACTGGACAGTGTATTACGAAAAAAACTAATAATATTGGTCTGCGGTTTATGCTTCCAGAACACGGTTACCGTTTCACCTCCATGATAATCAAAGTTGGGAAATTATTTTATAGAACATTTCTCCAAATCTGCTTCATAGGCTCATACTCATAGCATAATTGCCTAAGTCATAATTTGAAGGTTTTCAGCAAAGAAGAAATTAAATATTGACTTGGGCAAATTAGGCGAAAGTGCCTAAGTCAACACATTCATTATGCCTAAGTCATGTTTATCCGCCTTTATTTATATCTGCCCTCATAGCATAATTGCCATTTTTGGAATGTAACAAGCATTCTGATAGGCTGAGGACATGGGCATTGGGCAATAATAACAACACACAATGAAACGGCAGTGTTAGAGAGTAGAGAGAGTAGAAATGTCAATTTGTTTGATTGATTGATTGAAAATGTTATTTCAATGGTACATTTCAAACGAAAGCACAAGTCAATACAAAAACTGTTACTTGTGACGATGGCAAGCATTTGTTTTAGTTTTGTAACCTGTCCAGTGATATTTAAAGTATGTGTATTGTGAAAATGTGTAGAGTTACAGATGGTGAGAAAGAAACCAGATAGCTTGAGGGTTGTTACTTGTCAGACAGAGCTACACACATGCTCACGAGAGCGCACACACGACCAGTGATCAATATCTGGCCAAGATTGATGATTCAGACGTAAACTATAACTATAACTATAACTATAACAGCACAGCACAGCACAGCATCATGTTCAACCCAGATTCGGCACAAACAAGGGACTAAATTATTTTCGCTCCTATGCCACCAAAATGTGGAACGCCCAACCAACAGTCATTAAGACATGCGAATCCCTTGACTCCTTCAAAACCGCTCTCAAAGGGCACCTACGGATGGCTGCAATTCGAAACTGGCCCCCGTAAAATCTGAATCCCCCCCCCACCTTTTTCCCCTCACTGTATATGTTTCTTTTCCCTTTTTACCTCCATTATGATGAATTCCTGTACTGTTCTTTGTCTATATAGAAGTGTCTATTTGTACGTCTCTAAATGTTTTGATGAATTGAACATGGTGGACCCTGTTGTAAACAAGTGTAATGCTTAATTGGGTCGTCCACTCACAGTTAACAGCATTTGTATTGAGTTTGTGCTTGAAATGTACTGTAATTCTGCAAACTGTTAATAAAATTTTCAATCAATCAATCAAAGCACAGCACAGCACACCACAGCACAGCACAGCACAGCACAGCACAGCACAGCACAGCACTAGGAGCGACTAGGAGATGCGTGTTGGTCTCACCATGTTTGATGCTGCCCCCACTGCCCGCCAGCCCAGCTGAGTAGCCAGTAGTGTATCCCCCTGGATAGCTGTATCCACTGAAGCCCTGGAAGTAACCTACAACCAAACCAAAACATCCTTAGACCTGGAGGTGCTGCAGATTGGACACATCTACACTCGGCCAATGGACAGAAGACTTTGGAAGGTTAATATATATATATTTTACAATGCTTCTAGTAACTCATATTTCAAAATCACAGGTAAAAAGCATTACTATGATGTTCCTAATCATAATGACGATTGTGATGATTCGTGATTCATTTTTTAGTTTTACACTGTATTTTGAGTGTATAAGACAAGTCGACAACCAAACAAATTTGGTAAAAACATTTTAAATGTATTTGATGCTCTTATCGAGGGCAACCTATGACTAGAAACAAAAAACTAAAAAGTAGATCACCCAAATAACAGGTAACCAATAAGTAAGCGCTGCAAAGTCAGACACACTGATCTAACACAATATTCCTGTAAGTAGATCAGGCAAGGATGACGTTAACAAGATATGAGTTTTCTTTGATTTGTTACTTTATGTAGCCTACTGTTTTTATCTTCCTATATTTAATAATCTTTCTTTTTTGCGTAAAGCCATTTTGAGTTGCATTGAAATGTGCAAAAGGAAAAAAGATCATTATCATCACGTTATACTAGTAAATTGATTCCTCAGTTACCACAGCATTAGCTAACGATGTGCGTAGTGGTTCCCAAACCTTTTAGCCCGTGACCCAAAAGAGAAATGAGAGGTTTGCCCGGGACCAAAACTAGTGAAAATAGCCGATGTAACGGATGTATTTTCACTACTTCTTAAACATTTGTTTTCTAATTTATGGAATTTCTTAGATTTTTCTTTGATTTCTTCATGAAATGACTGAAAAAGATAATTGCATTTGTTTTGAATTCCTGAAAATGTTTCTTTTTTTTTTAACAAAAAAAAACTAAGGGGAACCCATAAAAGAAATGTGTCAGCGACCCACAAATGTGTCCCGATCCAGTGTCTGGGGAACAGTGAGTGTTACTGTACCTCCGCCTCCAGAGCCGGGGCCTCCTCCTGTGGCCGGACCTCCTCCACCACCTCCTCTGTATAGCCCTGCACCTCCTCCTCCACCTCCTCCATGGCCACTGAAGTCCTGGAAGTTTGGCAATGTCTTCTGCCTCTTCCTCTGTACCTCCTCTTTGTCTGCACGCACGCACGCACGCACACGCACACACACACACACGCACGCACACACAATAATTTGTGCACTGTGATATGTAAATATCCCTACACCCACACATGCCAAAGGTATGTAGTCAAATTCATGCACGCATGGACACATACAGTACATCCAAGGGCAGCACTTTGATGGTCAGAGAGACTCCATGCCGTACCTCCTGAAACGAGTCATGTAAGGAGTTAAGGAGGTTGCCACTCAGAGGCAGTATTTCCCCTGCTGTGACATTTTGAGCTGTACTCCTGATAATGCAATTCAAAGGTTCGGTCACTGTTTTTTTCTTCTGGTCAGCGGTCAGGTCAATCTAAATCAGCGGGTGTTCTTTTCTCTGATCCTGAGGACCCAGAGTAGAGCCACTGTTTTCTTAGTGCTGCTCCGGTGCCTCCCCTTTGGCTTAACAACCATTCCCACCCGTTCCAGCGAATGGTTTTCATTTCTGACCACCCCGGCGCCCGCTCCCCGTTTGCAGCAACATTTTAGTACCGTCTAGTTCTGCAGACTCCCGCAATATTTCCATTGGGAACAAAATACATGAAGTCAGAATGAGAGAGTGAGTGAGACGGAGGGAAAGAGAGAAATAGAGGCAGAGAAAGAGATGGCCATTGCAGCACCACGGACAGCAACACAGTGGGCTGGGCTTACTGATCAACAGTAGGTTATCAATAAACACTGAATATACCGGTCGGTAAACAACATCTCAAAATGATGTTCTCCTCTGCATTTAGCCATAAGATTCATATGAGACGTGCCTTGCTTTTATTTTGCTTGGTAATCTCATGCTTTGATTTTGATTTAACTTGGTCATGACGGCCATCCTTGTATTGATTGTTGGTTGGTTGTCATGATATCATGACCAATTGAGCCGACCGGGACATTTTCTCCGTAGTGAGTTGGTCAATATTGCTAGGTTACAGTTACATTCAGAGTGCCAACATTGGGAGATATTAGCACTATTTAGAATTCCTCTCAGGCCATCACAATTATATATAAAAAAATATGTCATATTCAAGGATTTCACACATTACTAATGTGGGTATGACAATGTCACTCTTACCTATGATTTGAGGGTGGTAGGTGAAGGGTTTGGGATCGCTGGTCTCGTTGTCCGATTTCCTCTTCAGTTGAACAAAGACAGAGGTGGGCTTCTGGAGGTTCAGGTCTCTGTACTTGGGGGTCTTGAAGACAATAGCAAACTGATGGAGGTTTAAAAAAGAAAAAGAAAAAAGAGACGATCACTTGTCAGTTGTCACTATAAATGCGTGGGCGGTAGAGTCTGCAGTAAAACCAATGTTTTCCTATGGCCTGGTATGTGCTCCTCTCTTGCGCTGTGCGTCACATTATTCTAACAGTTTTTAGAAGCGCATAAATGTTAACATGTTTTCATGTTCACTTTAATGAGTGGAGCCACGCCGCTTCCTGTTTTGATGCCAGTAGATGTGGTAGGAACGATGGGACAATGGCAAAATGCCGACAAAAGTTTGATATTAGACTCAAGAATCAATGTCTGATTGAATCCTGCTGCAGTATCAGTAGGGACTTGACACCAACCTGCCTGTGGACATCTGTAGGGGAGAAGTCTCCTAAAGCCTCCCAGGCCAGTCCTCCCGAGTCATTCTCTTCATAGAACCGCACCTGGATGTCATCTGCACGCACGCACGCACGCACACACACACGCACAAAACAACAATCATACCAAATAAAAGTGCATGCCTCAAAGATAATCCAAAATATATTGGAATGCTGCTATCACGCTATACCCGATAGATAGATTATTATGGATCCCTTATATTGATCACTCTTTTTAATTGGCATATCCTAGTATCCTATATCGGGATTGGGAATGGACATAGATTTCATTCAGACTGCATCAGCATCAGATTAGACTTACTCTAAATGAGTCAACTGAAAAATAAAAATAAATCGGTTTGAATTTGCATCATGTCTATAAACCCATATGCACATAGGCGGCGGGTGCGTTTTACCTTTGGGTAGGCTATAGAATTGTGTTTATTTATTTATTTCCCAGATGGTTTAAAAATGAGTTATTTAGCATACTTTTACCAATGAATTAGCACAGACAACCACTATCATGAAATATTACAAAGTAATGCCAATGCCATGTTATATAATTCCCATGTTATATAATTTTATTATAACGCAATATTAGAAATGATATAGAAAATAACACCACAACATCAAAATCAAAGGGGAAGAAGACATTTATTAAGAAGATATGAATTATGTGGCAAAACCAAAATATGTGCATGTCATTTTGTCAATTTAATTTGCAAAGCGGGCCGCGGGCGGCTCGCGTCGTTCTCTTCGTCTGTCTCTCTCTTTTCCCTCGCCTTTGGCCTGTGTTGCTGTAATGGGGCGAGAGAATGGGGGGGGGGGGGGGGGGGGGGGGGGGGGGGGGGGGGGGGGGGCGCGGGGACAGTGACGGTGTGAAATTAATTTATGTGTAATTAATTTCCAATACCAGCTTCTGTCTGTCGATCTCCCTATTCATTTAAATTAGGCTTCTTTTTATTTGTTTTGCACTGCAAAGTCTGCAAACAGTGCTGCTGTTCATGGTCCTAATTTATTACACACACCACGACACACCCCTATAGGCTACAGTGAGCCCCACTCATTTAATATATACATTTATATAGTGCAAATTAAGTGTTCAAATTAATGATAATTATCCTACCTTAATGCAGCAATATGCGACGTTTTGTCTTGGCATCATAGGCATCAATAATGTCTTCTGCTTGCAGCTTGGCTGTGAGGTCACTTTCAATGTGAAGCAGACTGAGATTAGACAGTCTGGCCTGGAGCATTGTCGTCCTAAGCCAGTTCTTGATGCGCCTCATAGCAGAAAAAGACCGCTCACATGTTGCTGTGCCGACTGGCAATGACAGAGCCAAACGAAAAAGTTTCTCGTAATTGGGGTAATGTCCAGACACAAGTTCCCTTCTGATGTGTTCAGTTGATCCGTTTTCTGTTTGTGTTGACACCATTGTCATTTCAGTCAGTGCGAGTTTGGGGTTGATGTTGAGTAATTTTGCATACTGGCTGATCAGGCTCTCTGCGCCTTTGTAGTCACATTTTACCACAGCATCAACACTTTTAGAAATGGCTAATGACTGGGCGGAAAATCTTTCTCTGCACTCGCCCATAAGTGTGTCCAAAACAGGATAGAACAGCCGACTGGCCCATTTATTTTTCATCGTGATTTGGGTGGTTGCTGCTGTGGTGCTTTCCATTTGGTACTCTCTCTGGCCAAGAGTGCTCGTGACGACCATACAGTCAAGGGCAGCTGGCTGTCTAACAGGGCGCTTGGGGCGTGCACGTATCCTCTGATCCTCCTCGTCGGTGCCCACCGTGCCCTCGCTCTCAGCCTCCATAGAAACGCCAACTGACTCGCCGAATGTTTTAATTTCGCTCCAGATGTCATCCCACTTTTCACTGTTGGTCCTCATGTTTTCAAATGTTTTCATCATAGTTCCCAGGGTACCTGCAGCCATAGCCAATGTTGTGTCTTTCTTTTGAAGTGCAATGTGTGCGACATGGACTGTGCTGAGCAAATGATAAAAAATAATCAGACTGACGCAAAACTCTGCGCTTTTCACAGTATGCAGCAGACCAGATGCTTCCACAAACCTACGATAAGGAGGCACAGATAGTTCAGACAAAGTGGATGTCAGGGCTGTGATGGCATCTTTTACAGCTGACACGTTGCTCCATCTGCAAGCCCATCGTGTGTCGCTCAGTGCTGTAAGATCCACGGTGACACCAAGCTCTTTCTGAGCCTGCTTGTACGCGTGATGTGTGCCTGGCTGTGCAAAGAAGGTGTACAGACTTTCAAGGGTGCAGAAAAATCCCATTGCTGTGCGATTGACTTTACAGGCATCAACCAAAACCAGGTTTAATTTGTGGGCCATGCAGTGGATGTAGATAGCAGACGGGTGATCCTCGCGCAGTTTCTTCTGAACACCATTAACATGACCAGACATCACTGCTGCCCCGTCATAACACTGTGCGACAATGGGTAAACTGTACAGCCCGCAATCCTCCAGAAAGTGCTTAACATGACCATAAATTGCGTTTGCGTCTTGCGCTTCAGAACAATCCACAAATCCGAGGAACCGCTCTTTAATTTCCAACTCCTCTGACGCGTATCGCACGCACACTGTCATTTGCTCCTGTTTATAGGAACGCGCTTCATCCACGAGAATGGTGTAAAATCCATTTTCCTCAACACTGCGAATGATTTGGCTTTTGACAGTTTTAGCTGCGATTTCCATCATCTCATTTTGAGCATCATGACTGGTGAGGTTGAATGAGCTATTCAGCCGAGTGCAAAACGCATCGTCATGTGTTGAATACCATTTGCAAAGCTCTAAAAAGTTCCCACGGTTTACTGAACTTTGTGTCTCATCATGCCCTCGAAGCGCAAGCCCTTGTTTGCCAAGATAGATCAACATTTCAACAATTGTGCTGGCATATTCCCTGTTGCACTTAACAGTTTCTCTGTGCGAGTTGCTTAACTGTGCAGCAACAGAACCCGTGGCTTTGGATTTTAAATATGATTGCCATTGATCCATACACTGCCGATGTGAAACACATTCAATGTGTTTCTGTAACTTGAACGACATGTTTTTCCAATCACACACACCATTGCTCACAAAAGCAGTATCGTTATACCCACTGGTGGACTGGAAATGTCGGCACGGGAAACAGAACACAGCATCTGCATTTGTGCAGTATTCTAAAAAACTGTACCTTTTAAAATATTCTGCAGAAAATGAACGTCTCTGTTTCCCGAACAATGATTTTGGGTATTCAGGCAGGACTGGCTGAGATGGGCCACTGTCTTTGTCTCCCAATGCCAAGTCAGTGTGCTGGACCGGGCCGCCGCTGGCTCTGTGGTGATTACCGCCCTCGGCAGTGCCTTCCCCGCCTCCCCGCTCATTGATTCTCACAAGCGGGCGCCTTAGACAGGTAGACGGCCCTGCCACTGGCTCTGCCTCGCCCTCCCTACCGCCATCTCCACTGGCGCTGACTGTGGTGTTATTATGCCCAGCCGGGCTTGCTGTTGCTGCAGCAGCTGCATTGCTGACAGCCTCTCCAGGATTCTTTTCTTTTCTTGAAAAAAAGGACCTTATATCCATATTTCATTTAGATTTTTGCGTGTTTTGAAATGATGGATGAACGATGTCAACAACTGTCTGCTATTTCCTGCTTCCGTTTTCAAAAACAGCGCGCTGTCAAAGCGGATGTTAACAGACGTCCCAAGTAGCCAATCACACACTGAAGCATGACGCTTTGCGCCCAGATCAGAATGTGATTGGCCACTTGGGATGTGTTTTTTTTTTTTTTTTTAGCCTACCCATAGGCTCGCGCTTAGCGTCCCTGATCGTCAGGGACAACAGGGGGCTGTAATATAATGTTGCGCGCTGATTGCGCACATAATTATATAGATTTTGAAAAATACCCAGCATAATATTTGGGAAGGCTTAGCCTTCCCTAGCCTTACACACCCGCCGCCTATGCATATGCAATAGATCGTTTAACAGACATATTAATATGTTATGACAAATGTTGGGCGCATAAACATTTTATTTGAGGTTTGTAATTGATTTTTCATGAGGAATAAGGCATTCTACCTACGCATGATTTGTGACACTGTACAAGTGTCTCTGAGCAGACATGAGATTCAGTGTACATGGCGCAAAAGAAAACCATACAAATAAACACATATTTGCGCTAGTATAGTATAAAATCTGTGCGTACCCAAGCTTAGTCAATGAGGTCCAATGAGTGTCTCAGCTAACTGTTATTATAACATATGGAATAGGAAGGTAAACCCAAAGAGAAAATACATTTCCTGTGGATGGGGGTGGGTTAAACCCTTTTGATAAACAAGGAACAAGGAACAAAAATATTTAAAAAAATTGTTTGCCAAATGGAAAGGTAAACATATAGCTCACATTATATGGTTCACTATAACAAACAAAGACTAATAGACAACAAGTCTCTTCCTCATCCAGACTTTGCATAATAGATGGGAACTCCCATGCGGCTGGGCATGAGCCTGCTTTAAGTACTTCCTTCATTTAAAGGGCCACTTCGCCCATTTTGCAACCAGATCTTATTTTAATGATGATTGGGAGACAAGAAACACTTTCCTGGGGTTTTTATGTGGGAAATATGTGTTTTTAGATATTTCAGTATTTCAAAGCGTCCATGGGGGCTCCATGATGGACACTGGGCTCACTTATTTCCTGGACTACATGTTGTCTCAGTAAGAAAGCCCTTCCCCTATTCACAAGGAGGAGCAGTGGACCAAAGCATTATGGGAATTGTAGTCCAGGAAGGAAGTGAGCCCAGTGTCCATGACATCATGGAGCCCATGGACACTTTGAAATACTACAATATCTAAAAACACATATTACCTGTAGAAAAACCCCAGGAAAGTGTTTCTTGTCTCCCAAACATCATTAAAATAAGATCTGGTTGCAAAAGGGGTGAAGTGGCCCTGTGTAAAGTGTAAAGCTTGGTGATGTCATGCTATACCTGTCCCCAGCAGGGTTTTCAGAAGAAATGACAGGACGTCGTGTGTACATACCAGATAAGTGCTACATGAAAACTACTTTCATTATGCTTTAACAGTTGCCATCTTTCACAAACCACAACTCAGTGGGAGTCAATAACCATTATGAACACCGTCAGTCACCAACTGTGACAGGAAGAATAACCATTATGAACACCGTCAGTCACCAACTGTGACAGGAAGAATAACCATTATGAACACCGTCAGTCACCAACTGTGACAGGAAGAATAACCATTATGAACACCGTCAGTCACCAACTGTGACAGGAAGACCAAAACTAAAACATTTAAACTCTTTGGTTTACCTGTGAGAATGTTTAAGCTACAAAACTTTAATGGGGGTGTGAGAGGTGAATGCGCTTTTGTTGAGGTCACACCAGCACAAAACAGGATTTGTCCCTCGTTCATTTGACAGGGGGAGGATGCGAAATACAGTACATTTGCTTCCTCCTATTGAGAATAGATCTCGCATTACTAGTCACAGTTACCAAAACATCACTCACAGATGCTCTGCCAGAAAGGAAATGATTAGCCAGGAAGAGTCAGTAACAGCATGGTGTGGACAAAGTGTGACATTTGAGTTTTACCTCTAAGGAAGGGTGTTTAAGTTTATTGTCTCTTCATGGAAGCAGTGTCATGTGCAAAATTACACGTTGGTAGAGGCTTTGGCTGTGTAGTTACCTTGATGTAACTCAAAATGGTGAGATTAATTGGTATTATTATATTATATTCAATATCAATAAGTGGATGAGCAGACTATATGCTGCCCATACCCCAGTATAGTGGTGCTCATACCCCAGTATAGTGCTGCCCATACCCCAGTATAGTGGTGCTCATACCCCAGTATAGTGGTGCCCATACCCCAGTATAGTGGTGAGGAGACTATATGCTGCTCATACCCCAGTATAGTGGTGCAGGCTGCTCATACCCCAGTATAGATGAGCAGACTATATGCTGCTCATACCCCAGTATAGATGAGCAGACTATATGCTGCTCATACCCCAGTATAGATGAGCAGACTATATGCTGCTCATACCCCAGTATAGATGAGCAGACTATATGCTGCTCATACCCCAGTATAGTGGTGAGGAGACTATATGCTGCTCATACCCCAGTATAGTGGTGAGGAGACTATATGCTGCTCATACCCCAGTATAGTGGTGAGGAGACTATATGCTGCTCATACCCCAGTATAGTGGTGCAGACTATATGCTGCTCATACCCCAGTATAGTGGTGCAGACTATATGCTGCTCATACCCCAGTATAGTGGTGCAGACTATATGCTGCTCATACCCCAGTATAGATGAGCAGACTATATGCTGCTCATACCCCAGTATAGTGGTGCAGACTATATGCTGCTCATACCCCAGTATAGATGAGCAGACTATATGCTGCTCATACCCCAGTATAGTGGTGCAGACTATATGCTGCTCATACCCCAGTATAGTGGTGAGCAGACTATATGCTGCTCATACCCCAGTATAGATGAGCAGACTATATGCTGCTCATACCCCAGTATAGATGAGCAGACTATATGCTGCTCATACCCCAGTATAGTGGTGAGGAGACTATATGCTGCTCATACCCCAGTATAGTGGTGCAGACTATATGCTGCTCATACCCCAGTATAGATGAGCAGACTATATGCTGCTCATACCCCAGTATAGATGAGCAGACTATATGCTGCTCATACCCCAGTATAGTGGTGAGGAGACTATATGCTGCTCATACCCCAGTATAGTGGTGCAGACTATATGCTGCTCATACCCCAGTATAGTGGTGCAGACTATATGCTGCTCATACCCCAGTATAGTGGTGCAGACTATATGCTGCTCATACCCCAGTATAGTGGTGCAGACTATATGCTGCTCATACCCCAGTATAGTGGTGCAGACTATATGCTGCTCATACCCCAGTATAGTGGTGCAGACTATATGCTGCTCATACCCCAGTATAGTGGTGCATGCTGCTCATACCCCAGTATAGTGGTGCAGACTATATGCTGCTCATACCCCAGTATAGTGGTGCATGCTGCTCATACCCCAGTATAGTGGTGCATGCTGCTCATACCCCAGTATAGTGGTGCATGCTGCTCATACCCCAGTATAGTGGTGCATGCTGCTCATACCCCAGTATAGTGGTGCAGGCACATTTATATAGGAGACAATACATGGATGGTGTGAAAAGGCAAAGAGCACAGAGCCTGGAGTTGACTTCATTCTATAAACATTATATCAAGGCCATGAGTGAGAACTAAGACCATTTAAATATGGAATCCAAAATAATTCCCTTTTCAGAAAAGCTTTCTCAAAATATAATTCCCTTTTCAGAAAAGCTTTCTCAAAATATAATTCCCTTTTCAGAAAAGCTTTCTCAAAATATAATTCCTTTTTCAGAAAGGCATCTCCAAATCAACTCCATTGGTTGACTGGAAAAAACCTCTTACAGCCAGTGGCCAGCAGCAATGAAAAAAGTCTTCTTGACCATTCATGAAAATAAAAGAAACAAACACAAATGTGTAACACGTTAACTTTCAGTGATGACATTTCAATGGGAGGCTTTGGTTTCGTATTCTTGACAGACGCATGCATGCACGCATAACACACACTTTGGCCCAAACGTGGTAAAACGTTGGCATTTTATTGACAAATGAATAAAGTTGATCAGTCCTACCTTTCTGGACTTTGTCACAGAGCAGGTAGACCTCTTCTCCCCCAGTCACACAGCCTGCTGTTCGGTCCATCCTCACTATCTTCAGGTTGGAGGCGTTAGGTGCTTCTGGTAGGACAGAATCACAACCAATTGTATTGTTTATACTTCTACACATGAGCGTATTGCTGAACTAAATGACGACCTGTGTCATGTTCAACGCCAATGCCAATGTCAATGTCATTTGTTGACAGTTGTGCGACAAAATAGATTAGCCACCTACAAGGAATTCCACTGAATCCACTTAAGCTATGGGGTAGCTGGGGGGGTTATAATGCGTATACTATTGAGAACACCAAGGTGCAGTGCACATGTGAGTTGTTCTGTAATGTGGGAGTCTACACAAGCTGCTTGGAATTTAATGTTTTTGATTGCTAATCTTTCTTTTGTGTGTGTACTGTGTACTGTATACTAAGAAACTATGTGAATGCATTTTGTGTATTTCAGTTAAATCAGAAAAAAAGTGTGCTTTTCCGCACAACAGCATTACAGCAGCAGAGAAGGGAGTGACCCCAGCTGAAAGTGGAGGCTTGGGAGGAAGCTGTGTGGAGTCGGATGCTAGACACTCACAGTGCTAGGGAAATGAAACCAGGCCAGCCTGATGTGGCTTTAGTTTCCCTGCTAAGGGCGAGATTGGACGAGATCAATTTATGATCACAGATCGCCTAGGACGAGATCGGACGAAATAAAGGTTTAATAGAGTTTAATAATGTTTTTTACCGGCTCTTGGCTTCATTGTCACCAGGCAATGCTTTGCTTCCACGTTGGTGATGTCATCGATCATTTTCCATCGATCATTTTACGTTCTTAGCTTACGCATGTTTCATGATAAATGCATTTTATATATGTGATGTATCCCCATGCTTTTTTGTTCTTGCCTAATGTAAGTCTGCTAAATGCCTACATTGTAAATTGTAAATTTTATCGAGTCCCGGGCTAGCGCCGATCCAAAGCCAACTTGGCTCGTGACAAATCATGAAAATAAACACAATGTTTTGGGCAGATCAAATAATTAAAAAGAAGAAAAAAAGGGTACAACACTTTTTGTTTTGTTTTTCTTTTTACTAATTATTTGATCGCCCCAAAACATTGTGTTTATTGTCATGATTTGTCACGAGCCGAGTTGGCTTTGTCCGTGGTGTAAACGTCTTTAAATAAACACTTTTTGAAAAGCCTATGGGGAAAATGAATGGAGAATTATTTCCTAGGCCACTCGTCGTTCGTTGAGGTGATCATACAAAACATCCAAAAATCCATGTTTTTGGAGGTCAATAAAAAATCATTGCGAGCTCACGGGACCGTTTCCAGCGATTATGATGAAAACAAAAGTATCTGCCCTGTGCTCTGTGTTCCCGGAAGTACGTCAATTCTGGTGGTTTCAAATAGGAGCTGTGCGGCCTGAAAACCGTGGTGCTCTGAGCCAATAGCGCCATCTAGTGGTTGGCGGGGAAAGAGTTAACTACATGATAATACTGTAATCTGTGCAATAATATTATGCACACAGGGTGATACAATATGTCATCACCCTGAGGAAGGCTCCTGCCAAAAACGCATGGCTGCCAGCAATAATCTAATAAAGGCTTGTATTACACCAGAATTAGAGTGTCTTGGATTTGCATAATGGTATTGTTATACAACACAAAACCATACAGTGTAAACCATTCAAATAATTTCACATTATAGATTAATCATCATACATGTATATCAATAGCAGCAGAGAACATAATTTTCCAAAGAGGAGCATAGAAGTGGAATATTGATGTAATTATGATTTAAACAGAGACAGATTCGAAAAGTGAGCTCCTCCCCCGCCATAAAGGGTTTCCAACCCCCGATCTTTATCAGTCGTGGGGTGCAGCCGTCAAGACATGAGGAAGTTGTGGGGGGAAATAGTTTCGCTAACAAACAGTGACATTTGTAGCACTTGTGAAGCGCTCCATGAATGGAAATTAAATGGAGACAATCACAATGGAATATGAAAAATCTCGATCAGAATGTGTGAGTTCTGGACAAAGTCACAAAAGTATTTATTGTACGACCTACGGTTCATGAATCGGCCCGCTTCACAACAAGGCCAGCTTCACAACAATCGGTCCAGCGGTGTCAGAGATTAGCTGCGCATAGACTCACAGACCGGGGCAAAGAACATAAACCCTGCCTCCGGCCTGGTGGAGATAATGATACAGATTAACTCACTGCTGTCATAGATGGGCTCTGAGACAACGGGGTCCAGTCTGCGGGAGAAGCCCCCGTCGCTGTCCGGCAGGAAGGCAGTGAACATGAGGCGCACCACGCTCAGGTCCATGTCTTTAGACTGGTGGGCCGCAGCACTGCTGATCAGGCTCCTCTGGTGTTCTGGACACATATTAGATATAGACAGACAGGCAGTAAGTGCATTGCACATATACTGTACATATACCGTGTACAGCGCACACACACACGCATGCACGCACACACACACACACACACACACACACACACACACACACACACACACAACTGACCAGTGAGCTCCCTGGGGACCCGGACTTCTCCCAGCATGTTGTCTATCTCGGGGTGGACGGAGACGCCACAGTTGTAGCCCATCCTGTAGGCCTCGGTCATCCTCTCCTCCAGCGTCTTACTCACATTCTTCTTGGTCACATGGAGGATTCCCAGGTTGGGAAAGCTGGGATAGAACAGATGTGTCCATCTTTATTGCCTTTGAATTTTCAAATTTTAGATTTTTACATTTAGGATAAAATACAATGTTAGGTCCCCACTCTTCCGGTTACCAATCTAACAGCAGTGTTGTTTTCGTCGACTAAAACTATGACGAAAAATGTTCGTCGACTACCTTTTTTCACTGAGGAAAACTAAATGGAAACTAAATGAAAACTGAGCTATGATGACTAAAACTAAGAGTAAATATACTGACAATTAAAAACTAGACTAAAATGTTAGGAATGGACTATAGTGGACAAGAGATCCAGTATAAGTCATTTTTACACTTGGTTGCATGCTGAAAATAGCAGGTCTACAAGCTCACAACGCAACTCACAACGCTGCGATGCGTTGTGAGCTTGTAGATCTGCTATTTTCAGCATAAGTGTAAAAACAGTATCTATGTAGACATGTAGTCGACTAAAATCTTATGATATTTAGTCAGACCTATTGCATAGTCAATAACAGAAACCCACTACTACAGGGCGATTCAACTACATTAACTAATTTTGGGCGGGAACCCCTTTTGGTGTTTTAACTAAGCATTATGTTATACTTTAGCTATTGAAAAATAGCAGATCTACAAGCTCATAGCGCGCCACACGAGCTTGTAGATCTGCTATTTTTGAAAAATCGTGAAAATGTGGCACATATATTCTTTTAGAGTGAACGTTTTTAACTCAAATCTTTGCTTCTGAGGGGTTCCTGGCATAACATATTAATCTCATATGTACACATTTTCACAACCTTTCTTTAAGATCTTGCTGAGCAGCACAGGGGCTCCACAGGGACTGTCCTGGCTTCCTTTCTGTTCACATTGTACACGTCAGACTTCAAGTGCAACTCTGAGTCCTGCTTCATCCAGAATTATTATTCTGACGACACAGCCATTGTGGTGTGTGTCAAGGATGGGCAAGAGGAGGGATACAGGAACCTGACGAAGGCCTTCGGGGAATGGAGTGACAGGAACTGCCTCCTCCAAATTACCTCCAAGACGAAGGAGATGGTGTCTTCAATGTCTTCAGCTTGTCAATGTTCAAGGGACAGCTATCGAAGTATCAAGTACAGTCCTACAAGTACCTGGGGGTTCACATGGATGAGAACCTGGACTGGGCTCCGTCTATAAGAAGACAGAGCAGGCTCTTCTTTCGGACGAGGCTGTTTTACCGCAAATATCTAAATGACGGAGCGGTTGCGCAAAGACCCGCCTGGCAGCACTGTTTAATGCAATGTATTTGTGCGTGTTAAGTATATTTTGTTGAATTATTCATGACAAAGTTGTACAGTATGTATATCCATAACATAAACAAGCAGCACGCTAGCAAACAATTCACTAGTTCTTTGTTTCAATCATTTTGTTATTATTATTTTCACAATATATTACCTGATCATCTTCTTCTTAAATACACTAGTTTGAAACTCTATACCGTCATATGCATACATCTGTTGTGCAAATTATCAAAACATTAGAAAGTAGGCTAGCCGGCGTTATATTGTGAAAATATAATAAATAATAATAATAATAATAATAATAATAATAATAAAATGATTGAAAGAAAGAACTAGTGATTGCTTATTTTATGGACATATATACTGTTGACTTTTACAACTTTGTCATCAGTAATTCAACAAAAAATACTTATAACTCGCACAAATAAATTGCATTAAACAGTCCTGCCGGGCGGGTCTTTGCGCAACCGCTCCGTCATTTAGAATTAGGCTTTTTTACCAGTCAGCAGTGGCAAGTACATCCTGTTCTACGCTGCAGTCTGCAGTGGGGAGGCAGCCGCAGCATGATGGACAAGGATACCAAGCAGCTGAACAAACTGGTGAGGAAGGCTGGCTTAGTACTGGGGGAGAGGCCGGACTCACTGGAGTCTGTTTGACTACACTCAGTGATTCAACTTTTGGGTCGAAAAGGTCAAATCAATATCAAGGTTACAGTCACGGTCAATGTCAAAATTGAGAATTCACACAGATTTTCATGAAACTTGGTAGGAATGATCAGTAGACTGCCCCGTAGCAATGATTAACCTTTGGGTCAAAAAGGTCAAAGGTCAAGTTCACAATCGAGGATTAGGACAGAGGAAAGGACAGATGTATAATCAGATGTTGGTGGAGGCAGGGTTTGAACATCCAGGTGTTTTCTTTAATTACTCTATTTGTCAAAGAAAGAGCTGGTGGTGAACTACTTGATCTCCACCTACCAATATGTCTCATGATATGTCTGAAGTCAATGTAGTGGCTAGAACAGTAGAGAAACTTGAGAAAGCCCGGAGGGGCGAAACGTTGTTGTATAGGTTGAAATAAAAAGACTGGGAGCAGAATTATATCGTGTGCGGACATTCCACTTTGTTTCTTCATTCAGTCATTTTTTGGGGTTCAGCACCGTATTCTGAAACTGGGATGTGCATATCGTTTTCCTGCTTTACATAGAACAGTAGAGAAAACAGCCACAGACAAACCTAAGCCTATACGGTTTGAAAACAAATCACATCATTGTCCCAATATGAAGGACCATCTTAAAGTCTTTACATTGGTTGTGCAATGTAATATTATTTTAGTAAAGCATCAGAACAAATCCTGTTTTTCACTTGTTAATAGATCCATAAAACCTAGAAAAGACGCCTCTAAGGATAGGATAAAACAGGCCAAATAAACACTTAGTTTAAACTAACACATCTTGTTGGCTTAGAACACAGACCAAGCAGGGTTAAAATTCACCCTGGGTGAAATATCAGTATCTGGAAGAGAGCCAGTACAGTAAAGTGACTCTATGCATCTGATGCACTGCCAAGATTGTGAGTGTGAATATGTATGCGTGTGCTTGTGTGTTAGAGTGAGTAATTTAGAGTGAAAAAGAGAAGGCAAAGAGACTGAACAAGTGAGATTAAGAGTGTGTGAGGCTGTGAGCAAAGGAGAACAGAAGGAGAGATGGAGATAGATCGACTGACGGAGAAACATTAAAGATAGAGTGCCGTGATTTTTGTACTTTCTGTTTTGAATGTGTCTATGGAGTTAACATTACTCTAATAGACCCCCAGGTGTGGTTAGAATATTGAAATATGTCTTCCCCGTGTATTTTTTGTTTCTTCCTGAAATGTCAAAAGGCCCAATCAAAATACACCACGTTAGTGATATCACAATAGCATCCACGCCCTAACCCCTCCCCCTTTATCATACAACAACAGCTGTGGGTGTGGCTTCAGTTCAGGTGGATCACCACCCAACCTGAAAACCAGGCATACTTAATGAACTGGTGTGTGTGGCCACATAATTTTTTTTTAACACTTTCTGTACACCATTTTCAAAAATCATTCCATCTTTAACACCTTGAGGGCCCGGACCTATTTAATCCATTCATAAAATGTGCCCATCATTTATAGCGCCCGGACCACTTTTACCGGCGCACCGGAAGTTGTTGTGAATGTCTGTGTAGCAGCTAACAATAGCCACACCACTCTAGAGTCGATCGACACCAACGGGAGGTAAGAATAAATCTATCGCGACTAGCGACTGGACCGCGGAGCGCCGTCTAACACAGGATCTTTTTTCATAATTAGACGGGATGATTTAGATCGCGAGTTATGAACGTTTTAAGAATTTCGTTTTCGTCCGCTAAACAGGCAGGGAACATTTTCGATGACGTGTCACTGTTGTGCAACAACAAGGATTGGGCAACAAGCGCTCCTAGGCTGTGGAGCGATGCGATCGGTTTTGATATCATTAATCTCCGTCCCATTTATCAATCTCCGTCTGGGGCACTTGACCATGAACTTGAACTTGACGGTGATCTCCGCCTGGGGCCTCTAAACTGTTAATAAAGGAGAGCAGCCTGTGTGTGTGTGTGTGTGCGTGCCTGTCCCACCCACCTCATAGTGGAGTCTTTGGCCTGTAGGTCGGTGATGCAGATGCCCTTGTCACATTGCTTGCCCACCAGGCTGTGGGCATGGAGGTGGGTGAGTGTTGAGGTTGCCGTTACCAGCTGAACCACCACTCGCGCGGTTCCCTGGTAGTTCTGGACCTGGAACACAGGACACATTTCAGTTTAAAATAATGTGTTTATTTGCAGATGTATAAATATAATACCGGTATATGTTTTTAAAATGTTCAACAAAATGAGGTCTCTGTAATGACGCCTCTTTGTTCAGTTAAATCCTCAATTTGAGGAAAAGGTGTTTCCCCAACAATAAAACAAACGGTGAAATGTACAGGATTGAATAGTTTAGACTGGCCAGCAGGCAGGCATCTTATATTAGTATAATAGTATGTAATTGGCACCAATGGGCATGAATTTGCCCATGGTTTACAGTTCACAGTTTGCCAACAAAATTATTGGCATTTAAATGCCAGTGATTCATCAATAAGCACAATAGAAAGAGGTTTGGAAGATTTCAGGTGGTTCCAGGTTGTAACCCAAAAAGGTTTCTGCAGTCAAAGTGAGGCCATTATTACTTATTTATTATTTTGTGAGGAGGAAGCATGACCACAACAAAGGTTTCCCGCATTCAAGCTGGTCACTCATGGACAACATGCTAAACATTCTTTTGAAAGTGGGAAATCCTTTACAATACAAACTGCTTTATGTTTTAGAAGAAATTAATTCTCCGTTGGGAGAGGCAGACCATTGGCTGAACTCTCCTGTAGCGGTTCAGTTCATTTGTCTGGTATGCCAGTGAGCACATTCCAAAATGAGTGGCTTGTAGACACGCTTCAGTGTTGAGTGAGACATTTCAAAGCCGGATAAAGATGATATGCTGCTGCTTTATTGTTTTATTGTCATTCAAGTTAACATTCTCCTGTTCTATGTTTACTCGCCGACTTTCTCTAGGCAGATATGACTCACTCATACCCACAGTCAAGAAGGCAATATAGAGCTATGCACGCTATACTGTATATGCATGGACAGTACGGATACAATCACATTTATTGTATAGTACATACAATAAAATATGTGAAACATTCAAAGACTATTTGCACACACCAATTCAGTGTTCCAGATCACTGTCAAATTGATTTTAAATGTGTCTACTGTGTGTGTATATAGTACAATATGATGCACCTTCAATAAAACACCAAGTCACATTACTAGTATGTCCTGTTAATCTAAAGGTTCCATACACATAGTTCATAAAACACTAATATTAACTCACAAAAAAAACAAATTTTTTTTAAACCATCTGGTAGTGTATGCACTTTTGTAGAGCTGTGATAGAACGGAAGAGTGTCTCGTGTTCCATTAACTGTGTGGTATAGAGCGTTGCAGTCCCGCCCCCTACCAGGGCCCAGGAAATGATTCTCCGTTCATTTTCCTCATAGACTTTTCAAAAAGTATTTATTTAAAGACCTTTTAAGCCTCGTACAAAGCCAACTCTTGTCGTGACAAATCATGACAACAAACACAATTTTTTGGGCAGAAACAAAGAATTAGAAAGAAGAAAAAAACGGCAGGTTACAACACTTTTTTGTTGTTTTTCTTCTTTGTAATTATTTGTTTGGTCCAAAATATTGTGTTTATTGTCATGATTTGTCACAACTCGAGTTGGCTTTGTCTGCGGCGTAACCGTCTTTAAATAAATACTTTGTGAAATGTCTATGGGAAAAATGCATTGGGAATCATTTCCTGGGCCTGGCGTCGTCATGACAGGGGGCGGGACTGCGACACTCTATAGCAATACATACAATCAGGACAAGAAGAGGGAGCATACAGCCTTGTTTCATCAATATTCTGCATCTGTATGCAGCATCAAGTTGTAAAGGTGTGACTCTCACCCAGTCAACTGTTATTTATCTCCCCATATCTCCTTCTATAAAGTTCAAGTTGTCTTTCTGTCCGGGTGCGTTTGCTGCACCATTGACTGTAAAAAAATAAATAAATGGATGAAGGGAGTGTGACATCACCCATTGTTTTTTTTACAGACCAGGCCTCTAGTTTAGCGAAAAATGGCTGCGAGTGCAACCGCAAAGAGCGTGCTATTGGTGTGAAGGGGAGCGAGGGGTGGGTTCTCAGTAGAAACCAATCACATGCCCCGAAAGCATACCTGCAACATTTTCATTACTTTAGCATTGTCTTCATTTTATATATTGAATCCTTGCCGCCTGGTGTGCAGACTGTGCACTAATATGCCCATACATGCACACGCCTGGCATCACAGTACGGGCGTGCATCAGCCAAAAGACATATCGGTTTACATCAGATGTTAGGCAACGGTTTCTGTTGTGTGTGGTTTCAGGCTAGAACTCTCAGACTTGCCCTATTCTGTGTTTATACAAAAACACACTGAAACAAATTCCAAGAAATCTGTAAAGAATTACAACAATAACTTACAGTATTACTTCTTTAGTATTTAGACCAAAAGTCAGGTCCCTCTAGTACCAACCATGGACCAAACAGAGTGGGAAATCCCCTTTGCTTTGGTTATCAAAACACCCAATATTCACACAAAACAGTAGATCCTTTGAACTGAAATATAACTGAAATATGAAAACTCTGACTCAATATATCTGACTGATGTCAGCTTAGACCTGGTGCTAGCAGGCACAGTCTAGGCACAGCCACTTACTGTGTTAGCTCAGATTTTTGTTCGCAAGTGACTAAAATGGCAATGTCAGCCACAGAAAGCTAAAGCTGTTTCTGCATTAACTTAGAACATTAGAGCTCAGCCAGGAAGCATTTAGAAGCATCTTATACACTATATACAGTATTCGCACAAAGAGTGAAAGCACAAGAGGCTACCAGTGTAAATGGGGCCTTTAAGGCAGATCTGAGCCACATCCATATTGGAATCTGATTTGTTTAAATGGGTCATGTGACATGTTGGACTCATTTAAACTAATCAAATGCTAGATTTGCTGTGAATAGTAGTTAATTCAACCACTGCCAGCTACCCTTGAGCATGGCATTCGACTCCAAATTGTTCCAGTGGAGGAACTCCTACTGTGTAGGTGCTGTGTTGCGTGTATGTCTTAACAAAAGTCTATAAAGTTTGACCAAATAAAAACATATTATGTATCAATGTAAGTAAGTCATCGTATGTGTTTATTCACAAAGGTTTTAAAAACAAAAACACATGAAACTTGATTGTACCAGACTGCAGATAATCTCTCAAGAGATTCTGAGCTCCGCAGCTGAATCTGTCCAGTTACAACGTGTAGAGTTTGTAGTTAGTAGGAATGAAAACAAAGACGCTCCACCCTAAGAGGAGGGGCAGAGGCAAATTCAAAGGGGAAAAAAAGTATTTTCTTCCACCTTTTTTGCAGATGGGTTCCCAGATTGGACTGGAGATAACATTGATAGCTTCCTAGTTCCTGCCATTTTCCTGAAGCTCATGATGTTGTTGTTGGGGTATGCCACATTGCATATACACTGTATATGAATTTGTCGTCTGCATTTACCCATTAACCCATTATAACTAGCAGTTAAGGTGCGTTTTTCTGCCGGTTTTCCGAAAAGCACGTCCAGTCTGCAAGAACCTTTAGGGGTTATCCTTGCTCAGGGACAGTTCGACAAACCATTCTGTAGATGCTCATCTGTAATAGCCTGGCTAATAAGCCAGACCGAATCAGCCGTTGGCAAAAAAGAAATTGCCTGCCGGCGGATTACGGTCTGGAGAGGCTCAATTGTACGCCCATTTCCTACACCAGAGAACTGGTGTGGCCAATCGGGACACGGTATGCAATATGGGCAGGCTTTGGTACAGTGACGTTCAATGCTTGAGACCTTTGACTGACAGTAGCTCTGACCAATTGCGTCAAAGAGAAAATGTTTGAACCTGCCCCCCGGGAAACAAGATCCATACACAGCATCTCCAGACTCAAATACCACACGACAGTGTGATTTGAGTCTGGCTTATTAGCCAGGCTACATCTGTAAGCCTCTAAGGATACAAATCCAGCATTTCCTTGGACTGAACACATTACGTTATCACTGTAAACAAACATAAGCAGGTAGCCCTTCCTGGTTAGCCGAGCCAGTAAAGTGCTACAAAGCAGGTTCCTGTAAATGGCATGTGTGGCTGCCTTTCAGCTTAGGGTAAAGTAAACCAATATCAGCAAATCATTCTCTCTGTTGCCCCCATCTGCTGAGTCAGCCCAAATGAACCATAAACAAAGAAATAACAATGGGCCTCATTCATGAAACATGCCTACGATCAGATTTGAGCGTGTTGTCATGCGCGTATCTGATTCATAATTTTAGTTCTTAGCTGAATTTGTTCCTTGCTTGGCATGAAAAAAAAGTCAAGTGAGCTCTGAGAGATGTATACTACAGGCAGTACTACTGGCTCGTACAACCTCTACCTTGTGTGGGCTGAAGTGCCCAGGACTTCCTCTTTACCTATGGTCACTAACACAATGTTTTAGTGTATGTTTTCAGTAAAATAATATATAATTTAGCCAACAACTAATTGCTCATTTTTGGGGATGATTACATTTACTTTGGGATGGCTGCAATTTTTATAGATGGTTCTGGGACGGTGGTTTAAAAAAAAACGTTTGTTCCTGAATTGCAGACCAGGGTAACCGATGGCCTAAAAAGTTCACCTCTAGCTGTAGTGTCAGATACACCTGACACATCATGTCTGGCTGTGTCTCTGGACCAGAGTTGAAAAACAATGCTATTTCCTGTTTGTGACGCCACTCAACAATTCCTTGTAATTATATGTGGGTGCATTCTTGGCGAGGAAATTCCCAACAGACATCAAAACACATTCGGGTGGTGGGTAAGAAGGTGTGATCGGGTGGGTGGAGGATGACTGAAATACCTGTCTTCATGCAGGCTGAGGCTACTTTTATTGTGACTTTGCTGAGGCTGTGCTCTAGTTTCACTGAAAAGAGGTCTAGGAGTAGCTAACGCATTAATCAGGTTGACAAAGTAGTGTTTAAGAAAAGGCACAATGGTGGAAAACCCAGACTGGCACAAATGGCCCAGGTCGGGGCCAATATGGGGAGTTGTGTCATGTGCCAAGGTATGATCCAGGGGGGAAAAAATATGTTATGACCTAATGTTGAAGGGTTAGGACCAAATGTGAAGCGGACAGTTATAGCGCGAATTGGCCTACTGGGAGTGTGCGGGCAAAGTTTCATGCCGATCGGTCCAGCGGTGTCGGACATTAGCTGCTCATAGACAGACACACGGACACACAGACGGACAGCACAGGAGGAAAAACATATAGTATTGTCTCTGGCCTTCGACCGTCCGGACTGGCGGATACAAAATGACAGTGTAGGAAGATAAAAGATTGGCAGTGTTTCCCCTATATGCATTATAGGGCAGAGTTATAGCATAGGGCATAGCATTATAGTGCATAGAACCTTTGATTTGAAATAATTGAATATTTAATTATTATGACATACTACATTTAATAAATATCCCTTGTTTAGCGTTTTCTTTTTCAATATATATCAAAGGTTTTATGGTCATGATTCACCAGGATCCTGGATGGCTTGATTCTAGGCTTAAAATAATTGATATTTTTGTAAATCTCTATGGGAAAAATAAATGGCAGATCTCAGTGGTGCCAGAAAACCACGCCCACTGCTATGCCCTATTGTGTGATGGTGCCACGGTGAGCCACCACACAATCATGACCACCACAGTATGAGTTTTAGTAGGCGACCGCGAATAGGCAAAAAATAGGCGAATAACCGCAAAAGACAGCAAAAACTAAAAACTAAAATCACAAAAAATGCAAGCGTGCTTGTGCATGGATCCGGCGCATGCACGCGCGCTGCACGAGTGTGTCCCCCCCCCACACTGTCAGGTGAGTATTACAAAGTACTCAGTACTCAGTATTATCATCAGGTTATCCTGAACAGAGCCAGCAGCACACCTAGAGGTTAGAGGTTATCTTGAACAGAGCCAGCAGCACACCTACTAGAGTTTTCAGTCATCACTCAGGGGTTTTCCCACAGCCTCGTCTAAACAGGGTATGAACTGTAGGATACATCCACATCTGTAATGAATGACTGCAGTGTGTGTGTGTGTGTGTGTGTGTGTGTGTGTGGGACGAGAATGAAATTAAGTAGAGAGACGAGAAAACACAAAGTAGAGAGACAGACAGAGGAAAGAAAGAGAGCAAATATAAATAAATAAAAAGTGGACAGAGAAAGGCGAGTGTGTGTGTGTGTGCGTGCATGGCGTGCCTGTGTTTGAGAGAGAATGGAGGACAGACAGCAAGACTTGCCAGTTCTATTTGCAGACTTCCTGTGTAAAGCACACAGATCACACACACACACACACACACACACACACACACACACACACACACACACACACACACACACACACACACACACACACACACACACACACACACACACACACACACACACACACACACACACACACACACACACACACACACACACACACACACACACAGTGCTGTTTCAGCAATCCAGGCAAATGTTTCATCGCGTAATGTGAAATGTCATGGTAACTTAACACCAACAAAGATGAGCGTTCCTAGGATCTTCTATAGCATCGAGGGGAATTCCTGCTTATGCTGGCTGCGTCGAAACATGCAGAATGTTTAACTTCATTCCAAAACATTGTTACACATGTTAAGAACCTCAATCGAATCGTTTCTAGTCTGCCTTTCTTTCATATAGAAAGGCTTTCTTAACTAGGGGGACAAGTCACGACTCAAAAGTGGGTTTCGATGTTTAACAGCACTGCTGATAAAGAGGACGTTTAGTAAAGGAATAATAGGGTGCCTGATGTGTGTTGACTCCATGGTTAATGAAACATGTGGTGCCTGGTATGAATCCGAAGTTAGAGCCACTGAGAAGACAAGTCTACGGGCCCTATCTGTATGTGCTAAACTGCACACAGATTACACACACATTAATATGCGGTATGATCAGGCGCATTCCTGCCACATTGCTATCGAGAGGGGATGCAGAAAGCGATTGCGATTTAAAAAAATCATTCAAACCTACATAGGCAGGTTCACAATGCGTCTACACTCTGACTGCTTGCAATCTAAATTAATCTGAATTCACAAGGTGCCACATTCAACATATCACTCAGGTAAGGTTCAACATAATCCCACTGCTAGTGGGGCTCAGAGTGTGCAGGTTGGAAACATGGAGGTAGGTTGAAAAGCTTGGTACAAATTTCCAACACTGCTGCATTGCTGAAAAAAGTACAACCGCGGTGGGATTTGAACCCATAAGCATGGGAACATGGACCTAGTGAATTCAATTAACCTAAGTGAGCTATTGAGAATGAGATCACTGCTCCATCAGGGTTCATGTTCTACCAAAGAACAAGACAAAAGAAACACCACTGAGGAAGACATAAGCCTTGTTAAAGCTACAGTCTTAAAACGTTACCTTGACTGTGGGATACATCTTCCTGTTCTTCTCACTGCTGGCTCCGGGCAAGCCACCATGAGATGGACCCTCACAGCCATAACGGAACCGGAAACCTCGCTGTAATACAGACAGACGGAGTCAGACAGAAAGTAATGCCTAATCTATAATCCATCACACGACAATGTGGCTTTGCTGACAAGACAAATTGAGCTTCAATACGCAAGCCCTGCCTATACAGGGCAGTGGTTCTCAAAGTGGGGTCCGGGGACCTCCAGGGGTCCTTGAGGGAGTTCCAGGGGGTCCCCAGCTAAATGACTGATGGTTAAGAACCAAATGGACCCGTTAGGGTCTGGTCCATTTGGTTCCATTTATACACTCACAGACCCCTTTTCCACCGGTTGGTTTCAGTTATTTTTGGTCCATGAGGCAGAGCTCCAAAATTGGAACGATAATTATTAATTGAGTGGGTAAAACCATACCTATATTAGATTGTTATCACCATGAAACTTCCACAGTTGATTACTTACACGAAGACAATGATTTATTGTATTACAAATTTTAAATGTCTAAATATGCAAATGAGGCATTATATAGGAACATATGCAAAAAATAGAAAATATGAAAAAGCTACTACTGTGGAATGGTTATCATATATTAATTTACTTATATTGATCCTAAAATCAAGGGGAAAAGGGGTCTCAGAGTAAAATTAACAATGATTTTACGTGGGGGTCCGTAGCCTAATGCATCTCAAACTGGGGGTCCTTGAAATTAAAATGGTTGAGAATCACTGCTAGAGCCGTAAAGATCTCCTCTTCCCTGGCATATATTTTTAAATGGGTGTCCGCGGTCTGATAAGTGTCAATTTGGGGGTCCTTGACATGAAAAAGTTTGAGAAACAATGCTTTTAGGTCATAGCAGTAGTTCCCATTTTGTGGTTCCACAGATCTTTTAATTTTAACATCATCCAGGCTCCTGTTGAATCATGATCATAAAACATTTGATTCTGTCAAAAATATTTTAATATATATAGTGAACTGCTTTTTAAGCATACATTTTGTTAAGCATATTGAATTAAAGTCAGTCCGTTTTAACATGCAATCAAATCATTGATTAATAGTGATTAGTTACACAAATATTTACATTGATGGATGGCTAATAAAACATAATAATCATTTACTTCAACAAGTGGGTGGGTTTATGTATCAGAGCATGTTATGCAATAGGTTGCAGAAAGATCCAACAGGCCTGAACAAGTTTTTTTTTCCCTCAATAGTTTAACGATGGCTCGTAAGTTCTCCCCTTCGCGTACCTGACTGCAAGGACTTAAGGAACTGCCAAGTGGAAAACACTCCCATGAGTACCATAATTTGTCCAGGTGAAGTTTACCTGTTTAGGCTGTTCCGAGATCTGGAGATATGGCCCATCAGCTGCATAAAGAGAAAAACAAAACAAAATACTCAGTGTAAACTATTCCCACGTTCAGTGAAACAAACAGTGGACATTTTGAATTGCATGAGAATTGTAAGCACTGCTTAAGTTTAGTTTGAAGACTAGAAGCAGCAGTTGGTTTGTTTAACCAATTTAGACCTGGAAAGCCTATACGTTGTTATACCTTTCAATCCGGGAAAGTAGCTGTATAATTTTAGCCTTTGCTATAGATAACTAAATGGATGCCACAATCCACATGATCTTTTTTATTTTATAATTTTTATCCCACGATTTTGTAACCCATTTTTCACCCCTGTGTCAATTATCTAATGTGATCCTGGGCTCTACACACCCTCCGCCAACCTAGTCCCCACATGGGGAGAGCAACGGACTTGAACTCATGCTTCCTTCATGCCTGAGTGTCCAAGTTGCTCCTTTACACCTGACAGGGGGGAGTTTCCCTGGTTGGACGTAGCGCATGGAAGGAACACGTTATTCCAACCAGTTTCTTTCCCCTCCATCAGGCGCCCCGGCTGGCCAGGGGGAGGCAGTTTAGAGACCAGGATTACTGCATGTTTTTTGTGAGGGTGTTTGCACACTGGTGCGGTTTTTAGGGAGAATATCGGAGCGAATTTCGGAGGACGTAAAAGAAAAAAGAATCAACCTCACATTGTCAATTGCGTTTGCAAACTGCCGCCAAATATTTCGTTTTGGTTGACAGGCTAACAGCTAGTGATACTACTATCGGAGCTGCAAAACGCAGTGAAAAAACATACCAGTGTGCAACTACCTTTAGAGTAGTAATAATTTAATCATGTGGGTTTGATTCCACCATGGTGCATCCGGCTTTGTCAAACACCACGAACACAATTGACCGGTGTTCTGGCCGGGGGAGGGAAGCCGGGTGTCGGGCAGGGTGATATTGGTCATTGCATGTAGTCCTACCTACGGGCTAGGGGCGGCACCTGTCAGCAGAGAGTGTTGGGTGGGAGGAGTGGGACAGAGGTTCTACGTCCTCCCGGTGAGGGCTTCTTCTCACTGGTAGGTGAGTCAGTAGGATACAACAGCAGTGACAACACAGAAGATGTGCGTGGGGAGGAATTAATTGACATAACAACTAAATTGGGGAGAAAAAGGGGTAAAAAAAAATGGGCTACTCTAGTAACAGAGTACCACCACCCTCTTGTGTCATTATCAATCATAGCTCTGTGTGGAAGAGTAATTGCCAGGTGACATTCATCATATTATTAGTTGAAAATGGTTATTTCCTGCCGATGTAACCACATATCAAGTGAGGAGGAAAGGAAATAATTAATAATTGGAAATAATTAAGATTGGAGTTCTGATATAAAATACAATACAAATATTTTGGTATATCACAATAGTACAATATCCCAAACCACAGACAGAAATCCAGTCTAATATCATGTATGTATTGCCCCGATTTCCAATCACGTGATTGGATGTACCGTTCTTCGCTCAGCACCTGATTGGATGTACCGTTCTTCGCTCAGCACCTGCCCATTTCTGGGGATTGGATGTGCAAGTCTTACACTTTAATCTAACTACTGTACATTGTCCCCATTATGGCATGCATTGGATATGCTTTTAAAGTGTGAAAAACCTTTTCATTTCAGATGGTCTGATAACAGCAGCACTGTTTATAAGATACAATTAAATAAATCTCTGGTTAGTAATAGCTTAAATCACTAGCTGGCGGAACAGTACAGATGCAGTGATGTTGGTTTATTTATAGGTACACAGAAGCAAGGATATTGGAGAGCATATTCTTAAAAGGAGCATCTAAAATATATCCTAAATATGTATACCTTATGGCCACAGAAAATACTTTTAAATACCGTGTCTGATTCCATTAATATTGCATATTGGGACTGTCCCGATATACAATATTACGGGACACCATAGTCCCGGTCAACAGTCTAGTCACCGTTCTAAATGAATGCTCATAATACATTAAACTTCCATGCAAATATAACAAGAATATGGCCTAGGATTGAGACCCATTAGTGATTTCACATACAAAGCAGACACCCCACACACACACACACACACACACACACACACACACACACACACACACACACACACACACACACACACACACACACACACACACACACACACACACACACACACACACACACACACACACACACACACACACACACACACACACACACACACACACACACACACCTCTCCTTTTTACAAATAAACTTATGTTACGTATATGGCCCTATGGTCAATCTACAGTAGAAACAGCAAGTTGGTTTCAAACAAAATCAGACACAATGTCATCTGAATGTGGCACGGCCTCTCTTTGAGTCGTCTTCTCTCTATAAGGTTCCTCATGTATAGCAACTTGCTCCTGTACTGTACCTGGGCCAGCCTCTTCCTGCCTGCACGCACAGCCACGATCTTAGCCACTTCCTCCCACATCAATCACACAAACTTGCTGTACAAGTCAACCATGTGATCATAAGCCTCTAAAATAATCACTTATGATAACATGTATAACATATACATCAGACTTCGTATACTGGCGGCAATGCAGTATTCATTCCTACAGATCTTTTTCAGAAACATCCAACACAAACATATCTTGTTTCAGTCCCATAGTGCTACAGAATTCCTGTGAGTCGCCACCTACTATTGCAGCAGAGAGTACTATGAGTGACACAATTTTATGTATGTGCCAAACATCTTAATTGTGCCTCAAGCCACTTCTAAGTGAAGCAACAGAGGCAGGTGGTTGGACACTTTGATCTCCCAAGCTACACGATTCGCTAAACTGGAGGCCTGAAATAAGGAGTGGTTGTCTTTACATCAAAGGACTCCTTGAAAAGGAGATACTGCTTTAAGTCTGCATTCAAAATACCCTGTAGAATCTGCCACACATGATCTGATGCTAGGGAGTACAGACAGGCATGAGTACAGACAGGCATGAGTACAGACAGGCATGATTTAGTATAGGAGAGGTTCAACCAAAAACAAGAATTGATTAAATCAATTAATTACCAGCTGGGGATCTGCGGGGGTCCGCTATAACTGCCTCTGTGTCCGTTTCAGCGCAGTAGTTTAGGTAGGAACCAAAATTCTCTAAGGCAGAACTATTGTGTTCTGAGTAGTTTGTTTCCGCCCAGACATATTTGAGGTACACACATACATCAGCCAATGAGAAAACCAGCTGGACTAGAGGACTAGCTTGCACATCGATGATAGACTCAGCTTGCTAATGCATAGCAGCTGGTAAAACAATCTGACAAACGACTGATAAAGGGGATGAACGAAAAATGGTAGATAGATATTGTGTTATACAAACTCAACAATGACTGAGAACTGCACAGGCAGACAACTGTCAGTCAAACGTTATAGGGGACATATGTGATTAAGTGAATTACTAACACAGAAAGATGAAATAGGAGAAATAACATAATCCTGCCAAATGAACGACAGCCAGCTGTTTGCTCCACTACATCTTTCCTCTGGTGAACACCTGAACCTCATTTACACAGACATTGGAACTGGTGGAGAGAACCAGACAGCACTGATAGATGAGATGAGATATGAGATAAAATATTCTAAGATATGATAGACAGATTAATAAAAAAAAGAGCCCACACGCAGATGGGTGGACAGACATACAGATGCTATGGTCTGACAGATAAGAAATTATTGGGACTGGTGGCGGAGAATTAGAAGAGACTGGATATAATAGTGGTTATAGGTCGAGTCGGCACCTAAACTTTGACAGCACATTCATGTTATATTAAAAAATAAAGTAAAAACTAAATGTATGCTGTTGAAAATGGTTGGAAATAATGTAAAGTATGCACGATTTGAACATGCACAGTACGTCATTATCATAACTTAAATGTACCCTTCAACTTCTTGTTTATGCCCACAATAACAGTGGACATCCACAGGTTTTGCAGCAATTGTAGAATTATTAGGGTTTACGTTTAATTGATTAATAATTTATTAGTAGTCAAGAGACTACCGTAATCGTGACATCACAAGAGTAGGCCTTTTGACATTATGTAATAACACCCCCTCAATCTGACTTCTTGGGTGAAGTGGGTTTCCCCCATCCATCCAACAGAGAGTTGGCTTCCCTCAATAGTGACACCACAACCAACCACTACTCTTATCTACTGCAGTCTCTGACAATAACCCTCTGGACAATGACAGAGAAGTGAGAGTGTGACAACACTGTATATATCGGTACCGTCCGTGATCATCATGAAACTAGTGGCAAATGTTTCAGTCTACTACACGCAGGGGTTTAACGTGAGGTTTCCGTTCCCACTACTCATCATTTCATGTGATTTCTGTTTCTCTATAGACAGGGCGGGAGTCGCTCAGGGGTAGAGTGGCCGGTAGAGAAGCCGGATGGGAACCATGAGCAAGACTCTGAACCCCTAATTGCAGGTTGGTGCCTTGCATGGTTTCCTCCGCCATCGGTGTATGAATGGGTGAACGTAGTAATGCACAATCTATGTAAAGATGCAAAGGGATTTTGTATTGTATATTTTAATGTATTGTATCTTTTAAAGTTTTTGATTCATGGGTTTTTTCATTATTGTTTGGACCCAATGTTTTATACATTTGTGTCAATAAAGTAACTAACTAATTAACTAAAGCGCTTTGGATAAAAGTGCAATATAAATGCACCATTTACGGTCCCATTGGAGTAGTTACTAAAGCACCATAAGGATTAAGGACTGTAGCATAATTCCTTCGTTCTCAGCCCTTTAAAGAAGACCTCTTACTGTACCTGTCCGCAGTGCAGTGGTTTGTGACATTGGTGGATAATTCTGATATTCCCATGACGAATCAAACATGTCAAGAAGCTGAAAGGTACAAATGCACAAAAAGAGGCAATTATTTAACATGAGATGAAGTCACGGCCTATCAAATTCAATAATGTTAGAAATCCCTTATAAGTGCATTATAGTGCACTACAATGCATTATTGTATTCATTTGTATAGATCAGACCTAAATATACAGTGCTACCTACAATTGTATTTGCATATGTTGTAAGGTTGTGTGGTAATGGAATGGATGCAGATTTACCTGATGGGGCTGAACAACACCAACCAGATAATGATCATCTCCTGCCATGGTAACTGCCAGGGACAGCAAAGGTCAATACTTTCAAAGAAGACATACAACAAATCAAAATGTTTTCAATGCAATCTACTGAGTCTATTAGAACAGTCGTTCCCAAACGTTTTCATGTCAAGGACCCCCAAATTGACACCAATTAGCCCGCGGACCCCCATTTGAAAAGATATGCCACGGACCCCCATAAGGGAAGATTTTTACGGCTCTAGCAGTGATTCTCAACCTGTTTAATTTCAAGGACCCCCAGTTTGACATGCATTAGGCTACGGACCCCCATTTAATGGCATTTCTATCTCTGGGACACCCGATTTATACTGTAAAATCAATGTTAATTTAACTCTGAGAGTGTACAAATGGAATGAAATGGACCCTAATGGGTCCATTTGGTTCCATTGTACACTCTCTAGATGTCTGAGACATTGGCATAGTAATAGTCTCATGCTCATAGATAGGCCATTGATTCTCAAAGTGAGGTAAGGAGATCCCCAACTGGGGTCCTTGAGGGGGTTCCAGGGGGTCCCCAATGCTAACATAAATTAGTTTTACATTAGTTTAACTTGAAAATAGCTGATCTACAGCATAAGCGTTGTAAGCTATAGTATCAGTTATTCTCAAAAGATATTTAGAAAACAAATCTGAAAAATCTTCCACGGGGGTCTCTGGCACAGAATATGTTCAGATGGGTGTCTGGTCTGCGGCCAAATACACACCATTAGTTTCGCAGTCTTTGAACTGAACAGTAATAACTGGTCTATTAGGTCAGGTAGGTCCTGCACTGCATGGCTGACTGACACTTGTTGCTGTTATGAATGGGCTCTAGCTGTGAGTGCACAATAGCTCTGCTATAGTTGCATTGTTGTGACACAAACCACGCGTTGTTGTTGTTGTAGTAGTACTAGTAGCATGATCTACTTTCAGCTGAATTTAAGAAGGACATGTGCCGAGGTTTACTGCTGTGTGAGTCGCCGTTCATGTCACGTCTTGACTGTCATTGCAGCATTGCTGCTAGCCATACAGCACACACAGTATACACTGTTAGCTAGCGTGCTAATAAGGAAGTGAAGAGCATAACAAAGCAAATGGAGCAACATAGACACTGCAGTTGTACGAGAGACGAGAGAGACCACGACAAAGTTAGCCGAGCTAAATTGCTATCACACAACAACAACATAAACAATTCAGTAATGCTCTTACCCGTGTTGGCTGTGTTGTTGGCTCACCAGGTGACTTCTTCCCTCAACATTAAAGTGACAATGACAGTCCCACTGACTCCACTTCAGTTCCTAGGGTGACTTTTACACATCATTGCGCCATGGTCGTGCAGCTCGTGCTGCTACTTCGGTAAATTCATTAACTTCACTACCAGCTCGTTAGATCAAACTGAAACGCGTCGTCATGACGCGACAAGAACGTTATTATATATATCATTAAATCCGACAGAATACAAATGCTATACTCGTCCGCACTCTAAAGACGACAAAAGATGAAGCAGGTGACATTAACTTTAAAGACAGTTGTTCATAAAAATTGACTTCCCCACTGGAAATTCCCAGTGACGTAGTTGCAGTGGAGGGTAGCTTGCTGAGCTCTGCCCCCTGGCGGCTCGTTCAGAGCAGCGCAGCTACTGAAAATCACAGAATGATCTTGATTGATTGAGACGAGAGACTAGTACAGAAAAGTACAGTTTAATACAAATAGGCCTACAATGCTAAAAGGATTGAACCCAACTTAAGAAAGCACTATTATGGCTTGTTTTGGTTGACTTTTACTTTAGTTGCTATTTTTTTATTGGAAAGATTTGACTCTAAAATACAACCCAGGTAAGGTAATTTCCTCTTTTCTTGTGATAACATTGTCACAACATATATTTGTTCTTGAACCATTAGTCTTGAACACGTGCCCAATTTCTTTAACATTTTGTTATGCACCATTACAATATTATATTTTAATTATAATATTGGTGGTACAACTGACATATTGAGGTATTTGCTTGGTGAAAGGTCAAAGTTCAGATAAATGTATGTGGTGAGTTGTGTAGGTGAGTTTGCAGCGAAAATTTGGCACAGTTACATTTTACCAACATTTTTTTTTACCGGTGATTGGTTTCCATAGCAACAGTGAACCATCCTACTGATGAATCTGTTTGGTGAAAGGTCAAAGTTCTGAGAAATGTTTGTGTTGCTTTGTGTAGGTGATTGTTAGGTGAGATTTGTGTTGCAGTAAAATGTCACCATGAAGTGTTTACCAAACAGTGATGGAATAAGACCTTCTCACACATGAAGAAAGAAAGAAAGTGAGCTGACCTACTGAGGAATTTGTTTGATGGAATATCAAAGTTCAGAGACAGACATGTATGTGATGACTTGTGTACGTGATTGTGCAAGTGAGACTACAACATATATGAATGGATATATGTACATACAGACTACCAATAGTGAATATAAGACTGATAGAATCATGAACAACATTAGTATATGTAACAGTCTATCAACAAATGAGCGAATAAAATTAATTCTCACAACAGTTAATTGACCTGCTTATCTTGTCATGGTTCATCATCAGTAGTGTGTGTACATCAAAGTATTCCATGTTGCAAGTGCACCAGTCCATACAGAACCTGTTCTGTGATTAAACACGCATTTTATTTGTTACATTTGTCTTTTAATATGGGCTTTTCATTTAAACATATATATACACTGTATCTTTTAGTTATTCCAACATACATAGTGAAGCAAAACATTCCACCTAAAAAGCATCTGTAAAACAATTAGTGCAATGTACAATTAAAACTTTACAGATCAAACTTAAAAAACTGTTTTTCTTTTCTCTGCAAAAATATACACATCTATTTAGTTTAACATTAGACTTCAATAAAAACAAGTAAAAACATAATATACGTTCATTTATAGCAAATAAGAAAAACAATTGATAACAAAAAGTAATCTATAGGCACATTAGCTCAACAAAGTCTAGAAATGCCTAGATGTTCAAACTACTGTACCAGCAGAAGACACACACACACACACACACACACACACACTTAACATACCTTAACACAGGTAATACCACTGAGGTTCCTAGTATGATTTTGTTATTGTTGCTTATCCCTTTAAGACCTGAGGACCTGTCTTCTAAATCCTAACAGTTTTCTGAAAAACTATTTCTGTCAGTGGTTCTCAAACTATTTCATGTCAAGGAGCCCCAAAATGATATGTAATTGGCAGTCAAACAAAATGAAAATTGTTCCAGGGACCCCCCAGAAGCAAATATTTGAGTTAAAAGTGTTCGCTGGGAAATAATATATATTCAAGATTCTTAAAAAAATAGCAGATCTACACGCTCGTAGCACGGCACTCAGTGCCGCACTATGAGTTTGTAGATCTGCTATTTTTCTTTTATTATAATTTTTATCCCACGATTTTGCAACCCATTTTTTTCACCCAGTGTCAATTATCTATGTAATCCTGGGCGCTACACTCCCTCTGCCAGCCGATCTGCTATTTTTCTTTTATTATAATTTTTATCCCACGATTTTGCAACACATTTTTTTCACCCAGTGGCAATTAGTTTTAAAAAGTTTTTAAAAAATGGTTAAAAGTGGTTAAAAGCTATAAGGTGGCACATATGCATCCTCAGGTCTAAATGAGTTATTGTTGCTTTGAGGCACTATGTGGAGCTCAAGACCTGGAGACACCACACCACAAACTGGCCTGATGCCCTACATGGAGGCAGGAAGCAGGGTGGTCATTTGACTGACTACTGCTACAACAGGGGCAAAGCAGTAGAGTAGAAGCTTACTAACTAGTAAGCACAGCACAGCAACAATATTTAACACTGGAAAAAGTAGCATTAACGCTTTGTTACATATAGCTGTCATTGTGGCACCATGGGAAAGACGGGTAAAAGGAAAAAAATAAAGATGGCACTTGATTATTAGTTGTAAAAAGTTTGATTAAACTTAGGAGTCAACAGCACTTAGCCTGAGCCAATTACCTATTATAGTCATGGATTTTCAATGGCATGGATGATCTTCAAGGGAAAAGAAAGGGAGGGAGTATTTTCTAGTTTGCGGGGAAGGATTAATTACTTTTACTTCTGCAACCAGCAGATGGCTGCTCCGATGGCTCTGATGAGTGTAACAGAGATGTGTATTCTGGGAGTGTCAAACAGGCAACCTTCTAATTCCCAGACAGACAGCATCTCTAGCCAATCAGCTATCGCTTCCGCCAATAAATAGCTTTAGGTCTTAAAAGGTGGTTTAAAGAAAATCTTTGGAGAGGATGATTATAATATCTGCTGGTTTAATCTGTGCTTTTGAAGAATCAGAAAGCTGCAGTGTTAACAGCACAAACAGAACCGGACCACCGCTTTACAATGGGCTGGCAGAAGAACACTGACCACCAGTGACAGAAGATGCACACGCATCTGTACAACTACAGTACTTCATGCATGGTATAAAAATTGTTATTGTATCTCATATTTATACACATTCAAATACCACCCCAATCTATACACATGGCGTTAACTATACAAACACCTGGAACTGCCAAACATCTTCCATGTTTCTCTCATACATCCTTCCCTTCATTTACCAGAAATCTAGGACTGGACAGGTTAAGAATAAGAACGGAACAGAGGAGCTTCTCCAGTGTTTCTCCTAGCAGTGGAGCATAGAGGGGTGGAGGCATAGAAACAGAGGTACTGAGAAGACGTGGAATGCAGCCGATGAAAGACCACAGCTTTAACCACCAGTGTATCAAATCTGGCCGCAATGACCAGAGAGACTCAAATCCCTGTTCGTTCAGGACCTACAGTACCAAAGGGAACAGTAGTCAGTGATTGGAGTCACTCGCTGGAATGAGCCAAACCAACTCAAAATGTGCAAACCATGCAGCCTCGTATGTATGCATGTATGCGTGGTCACCCAAGCTTGGATGGGAGGCTCTGATTGAATAGGATACTTGAGCACAAAATACAAATATGTATATTGTTACAGTCAAATACTGTTGTGGCTACATTATAAACAGGAATCTTTACAATAAGATCCATTGTCATCTAGAGCTCTCATAAGATGGTTGCATTTCTTTCGAGTTCTGCATCACTGGGAATGTGGACGAAGCATCTCATTGATATAGTCCTCTTCTGAATCCTTTTGCAATGTCTGACCATTTTTAAAATAAGCAAGCAGCAGAAGCTTGTCTTGTGAGGAGGACCAGACTAAGGACTTGGTGCACATGATTAAACATAACAGAGAGAGGAGTAGATCTCACATATTCCATGTGCACACCTTTATTGGACCTTTGATCTTCTGTGGATCAGTTTAAATTAACCTATTGTCCAATAAAGGTGTAAGTATGGAGTTTAGGTGCCAGCTATACTCTTTTCTCTATTGGTGTTCGTCTAGCCCAGCACATATATTTACATTTTTTTGATGTGTAATTGTGTATGTATAGTTATCTTCTTAAAAATAAAAAATAAAAATACTTTTTTAATGTGCATTTCTACACTTTGTAGTGTTCAGCTTGTGTTATTAATCAACAGTTGCTCAGACTGCGAGTTGTAAGTAGCATGATGGGTAATGCCATCTCATTTTCCATAGGTCAAGTTTAAAAAATAAGTAAAAATAACTTTTTTTAAGGCCGTCATTATACTGTCATTATATTTACTATTTACTGTCACTAATCCTTCAATTTGAGTAAAATTACCCCAAATCTATAATTATTCAACTGTAATCTTCACCTGGCACTAATAATAAATGGCTGAGACAAATTATGTCATGAGTCCATTACAGCGTTCTTCTCCCAGCCAAACATAAGACATAATAACAGTCTGGAATGCATGAGCAAGGCGTCATGTTTGTAAGCATAATATATCCTGTGGTATTGAGGAATATTACTTCAAACAAAACGCTACATTGTACACATTGAGGTACTTTGTTACTTTGCAAGAATGTGTTTAAAAAAAGAACGAGTAGTCAATTCAACCTGTGCATGTTTGGAGTTGAGACCAGTTTAAAGTATACTATAGACGTGCCTCATCCATCTACAACTGATATTTGTCTGGAAGGGGTTTACTTACAGCCACCAGGCAAATGCTGGTGGTAACTCTACAAGCCACTTTGATAAGAAACCCCTTCTCTTCATTTAAAAAATATCCTTTTTGGCAGTCTTTGGGAAAGTGTCACCTATAACATTCCCAAATTAGGGAGGCCAGATTAAAAGTGGATAAATAAGAGAAAAAAATAAAGAAATAAAAAATAAAAGTGACTCATATATTTACAAATCCACTGGCAATTGTGCCATATGAATGACAATGTCAACTTTAAGCCACAAAGTTCCTACAATTACGCTGAAATTCCAATGACTGAGTGGTCATTGCTATGGTTTCAATCAGCTGTGAGTTTGCATCTGATTTTCCAAGCGTATTACTGTAGCTCTGGAGAGCTTCTAAACAAGAAGCACTTTGTCTCCTGTGCTCTGTAGGGTCAACGTGTTGATGAAGCATTTAACATCCACAGAATCACCGTAGATAGGGCAATCATGAATGTCAGATTCCTCTGAGAGTTATGTTGAATGATAAAAGCTTATTAGAATTAAAATTATTTTCCTTCAAACTACATCTGAAGAACGTTGATATGTACTGAGACTTTCAGGACAGCCAGACTTGGTCTGGGCCAATTCTAGGTCATCCTGGTCTTGGACTGCAAGTGACCACTAGATGGAGTAAAGAAGGTAAAAGTCTGCCAAGCTGTAATCAGACACTGCCTTCTCATACCGTCTATGCATCAAGCCATCTGAAATGATGCAAGGAAATCACTCTCCTGGATACAGCCGTGTGTAGGAGCCAGAATGGCGTTCTAGTAATGGCAGGAGGCAGGTTAGGTCAGATCAGGTGTCAGTGTCCTCCATCGCTGGAGGAAGGGCTCTCGGAGCAAGCGTCCTTCACACCTGCAGACTGCTTCTTCGGTTTATGCTTAAACTTCTTCAGCATTCGTACCTACAGAAATTACATGACATATATCAGTTACATAAAGACGTGTGCTCCTTGTGGTAAAAGGCCAATCACAACAACATTTATGACAGCTATATGTCACACCGAATTAACTGGCGAATTAAACTCATAGATGTAATTCAATGGTTTTTATAGTTATCCCCAAGGGGAAATTATTTCTCTGCATTAACCCGTCAGTTGCTTGATCCGAGTGAGCGTATGGTAGCAGTTGAAGGTTAAGTGTCGCCTGGAGGAGCCGAGGATCGAACCGGTCACCTTCCTATTCCTAGACAGGGACTCTAACACCTGAGCCACTGCCGCCATTTAGTAGATTCACTTACCATGACTACATCAATTTGCCACGAGTCATACAGTATGCGTACAGTTACACATTGGTGAACTTCAACATGCAAAATTGTACCATATCGACTATTAACAAGACTGCTCTGACATTGTTGAGCTCGGAAGGAGCAGGAACATTGGGGAGGAAGCAATAATGTTAAATGGACTATATTTACATATAGCCTTTATCCAAATTATTTACAACGTATTTCACACACACACACACACACACACCTTGGGACCAGCAGCTGATATGATAATGTGTCCAGGACTTTGAATCCATGGTTCTCCATCCACCTGAACTGGGATGGGTCTAGTCACTGTGAGCCGGATGTAGTTCCCCTGGGCGATCCGGATCCCTGACCGCATCCCGCTCTGCACCTGGCCCTGTGACACGCACGCACACACACACACAGATTTAAACACGCACACAAACACGCCACCTACACACAATTTATATTCATGTGTAATTGTGTATACTGCATTAAGGTTGTATTGACATCCGACCTAAATCCCCTTAGTTACATTTACCTATTTACCTTACTCATGTCCACATAGCATGATATGCACTCTATGCAGTTCATACAAAAACAATAGTGCCGTATAGACCCAAAATGGGTAAATGTTTTGAACCCCATGTTTTAAGAGTTTGGTATCCATAGAACATGTTCTAAGAACCGAGTAGTCCAACTGAAATGACTATCCTGTTACTAACCCTGCACTTTTATTAATGAATAAAACGTAATTTTAGAGTAATAATAACGGTTACATTTCTTTGTTCTAATGGAACACAAATGGAACCAATTAGTACACTAACAATAAGTTCTCTAGAGAGACATTTTACATGTGAAGAGGAACGGGAAATGGTCTTTAGAATACTTTACAGTATATTCACGTAATAATGTGAAATGCATCAAACACACACCCCAAACAACTACCCGATACCAGTGTATACATTTTGGAATAGATGAGCAACCACTGCAGATGTTTCATGTTGTATTAACAATTTATTTAAACTTGTGGTTTATTCATTAGCCAAACCCGTAAGTTTTAGAATAGATTTTATTACTTGTTTTTAAAGCTCTAAATGGTCAGGCACCTGCTTACATCTGTAATCTTTTAACTCCCTACAAGCCTGGCCGCTGCCTGAGATCATCCAGCAAAACCTTATTGAAGGTTCCAAAGTCTCGCCTTATTACAAAAGGCCTTTGCCGTACGGGCCCCTCGGCTTTGGAACTCACTGCCTGAGGATCTCAGGCTGGCAAATACAGTATACTCTTTTAAATCTCGGTTAAAAACTCAACTTTATTGCACAGCCTTTTTATGAAATGTTGTATTGTGTTTGCATGTTTTTAGATTTTTTGAATCTTAATGTATTTTTACTGCTATTATTATCTGTAAAGCACTTTGCAAGCCTGTTTTTGGAAAGGTGCTATATAAATAAAGTTATTATTATTTGTAGTAAAAGTTCTGGACTGTGCCATTATACAGTGTGATGGTTCATACCATGTGGACCACTCCTGTGACCCCCACGACTTCCAGCATTCCGTCATCGATACGGGGTTTCCCATAGCGGCAGTCACCTTCTGACCCCCACAGGTCTGCTCCCGAACCCCAGCTATTAACACACACACACACACACACACACATATAGACACACGCACACACGAGAAAGGGAGACATACATTTTTGTGGTCTTGAGTTTTGGAAGTTATTGTGTGTGTGTGTGCGCGTGCGTGCGTGCGTGCGTGCGGTTCTACCTGGGTATATTGAGGAAGATGAGTCCCTCTATGTTTGGAAGTTCTACATCTTGTTTATCCACCTGCAGTTTGAGGTCTTTATGAAGGTTCCTGGTGTGGCTCAGCTTCTGTAGACCAACCTTCAAATACACACCTTTGTTGTGAAGTCTGCATCAACACAAACAAAAAAAAAATCACACATTAGAACCTCATAGATGGAATATCAAATAGGATATTCCAGGAAGATGTTCAAGTTGACTTGAGGCCTGAAAACAATACAGCAATTATTTTTCTTTCCTTGATTTGAATAACCAGCACCAGGGTGTAACCAAAAGTTTCTCATGTAAATCAGAAGTCTGTCCTCAGTCAAGACCATAGACTGTAAAAAATAGGTCCACTTTCAGAATGCAGCTCTTCTGCTGATGTATGGATTTGAATTTAATTGCTGCGAGTACCTGCTGTTGAATTTATCTGGATCCTCTTCCCGTGCATGGTGAAAATCTAGGCTAAGCTCAGCATCGATGCCCAGACCAAAGTAGTTGTTCATCTGGACAACCTGTGACACAGACAGTCATGTTGGCGTCATTTCACAAAGATCATGTTGTTGGTCAATGTTTTATTGTCACACAGTCAAACACAACATAGTGGGTTACATAGGGTTATGTGCCTGTCCAAAAAACATAACCGCCTGTCTGTGACCTTTGGTGGCTCAAGGAAGCCGTTCTCCTTTCCATCCTCAGAGACATCCTGAGCGTCCAGCAAGATGGTCCATCGGTCCATCTGTACCTCGTCTGCCTCGTCCATTGACACAAGGATATGGTGGGGGTCCTCGCCACTGTAGCCCGGCCCCCAGCGCAGGATACGGGCTAGGTCGTTTCCTACAAAAAAAAAAAAAGGAAAATAAGTCCTCTTCAACCCCTCCCCCCCAGCAGATGAAGACTTTTTAAACATAAAATGTCAGCAAGAGTTCAGTGCCCCACCTGTTCCCAGAGGGACAATGCCTATAGGGGGTTCAGGACAGGACAGCTTGTGTCGGATAGCCTCCAGGACCCCCAGCACCCAGCCCACTGTCCCGTCCCCTCCACAAACCAGCACCCGAAACCTGTGCACCTCCCGGAACGTATGGAATCTGAAGAGGAGGAAGGGAGAAAATAAATGAGAATGATATTATTTTAATGTCTAGGGTTAATATTTTTGGGGAGAACATGCAATGCACTCTTCTTTATATAACCCCTTTTTAAATATTGCCTGTTAAAATATGAGTTATGCCACATTCATGTCAAATGGATGTTATCGTAATTACCATCTTCTAAACAGACAATAAACAAGTTCAAATAACCCCTTGAAGCTTACTGGAGTGTGAGATACAGTATGTATTTGTTTTGAGTGTTTGGTATTCTAGAGATATAAACCTGGTTGATACCATAGCAGCATGAAAACGTAAATGAAATTAAAATGTAAATACTGATCATAGGGTTCGAGTTGGTCATTGAGCCTGGTCCCCATCAATGCTTAGTGCTCTTGTTATTGTCATCACATGTGTATATATATATATATATATATATATATTGTGCTGGTCTTGTCTTCTTGTATCATATTTGCAAACAAAAGATGCACCTCGGTGCCTCCAGCTTGGTCATTCCAATGAACACAATTGACCATGTTCTAGGGCAGGATGCCTGGTGAGCTCTGTGATGCAAACAGGACTATCACTGTGTCCATCCACACATTGAGCCGTTTGGGCTCAATGTGTACGGGACATTACCCCGATTTAACTCAAGGAAAGTCTGTTAGATGTCAGGTCTTACTGAATTTGCGTTCACAAATACACCCCTACCGGTTAACAACTTGATAAAGTCCAGGTTACAGGGCATGTGTTAAAGGCCTTAATATATTACTGCACACATGTACCACAGTAAATAACCGTGAATGCTCTCATAACAATCTGACAGCTCTTATTACACATTTCTCTCACCCAGCCAGTGGCCCTCCATTGGAAATGTCGAACACTTGGTGGGGATTTAGAAGCTTCCGGAAGCTGTAGAGGAGCTCTCTGCCCTTCAGGCCACCGCTCTTAGGGTTCACAAACACCAGCAGAGGAGAGACATCCTTCGGCAGTTTGTTGTGCTGAGGAGCCGAGATAAATTATCAGCCCCAATAATTTCCCACAATCCCTCACGTAAGCATGGGCAACCAAGTACAAATACAGGAAAAAAGGATTATATAAAACATGACCAGATGATGCCGTAATAAGCACAGCCAGTCACCTTTGCTTCATTTCAAATTATGTTTTGCTTCATTGATTTGATTTTTTGTGTCGGTTTTCTCACATTAGTGCCACTTGACAGATTTATCTGTCAAACAAAAAAAGAGCAGCATTGCTTTTGTTTGTCTTGTCTTTGTGCTCAATCATATCAAATAGGGATCTAATATGCATATCAAGCTGAGGCTCCTTGAAATTCAAAATGTTGAGAATCACTGCCTTTGGTTAACTACCAGTAAGTGTAGTCTGAATCCCTAAAGCATGCACTCAGCTGCCACTCGCCTCAAGCATGCACCCGACTCTCGTTTTGATACCGTCTCCAAGATGGAGACTCCTCCAGACAGAGCATTCAACCCAAGCCCAATACACACGCTAACCTGACTCCGCCAGATTGCGGCAGTATTGAGTTCAACAGTTCCCTCCTCCTGCCTGGATCTGGGCTCTCTCAAGCAGAAACGATAAACCGGAAGCAGCGGGACAAAAATGATGATATCTCCATAATAATTTCGAGTTGTAGTCTTGTTAGGTTGTGTTTTACATTTGCACTGTGGCAGCGCTTCAATACGTCATCAGTATCGTGTTGATCCCGCCACCTCTAGCGGCCGCATATCTCTCCGGTCAGAAATGGCTCGGAGTACATCGTCTCTGCCTGAGAGGGACCAGATGGGAGCAGCAGGAGGAACTCACTGCTGCCACCAGCTGGCGGAGTCAGGTTATACACACGCTCCCTCTCGTGTTAACAACGCCACTATGTGGGGGGGGTACACCGCCCTTCCTCACACTGCTACTATGCAAATGCAACCTGGTTTGCTGGAACCTTTTATTCTGCCTGTTCACATAGGGCAGGCCTACTGTATGCAGTGCGGTACACCAATCATAAACTAACAGTACATTTGGCTGTGCAATGGTCTTATCTTCCTGTACACACTCGCTATAAAAATGCAATTCATCATTACTTGCCGATGAGACTTCTTATCTCATCAGCAAAGTTTGATCACCGTTTGCTGTTGCGTAAACTGACATAATATCACTATCTATTACATACTGTATATTCAAGGAGCAGAGTGTCATTTTGTCATTTTTAGTCATCATAGCTTAGTTTTCGTCAGTGAATAAAGGTATTAGTCAACGAAATCAACACTGGGTGTTACCATGATCTCTGGTATGACCAAGGAGGTGAGGGGCTTGTTGCCAACAGCTGTGTCTTTGGCCAACATGTAAATCCTCTCAGCCTCAGAGAAACACGAGATCTGCAACACGATGGCACCTAGAGAACACGCACATAACACACACACACACACTAAATGAGGCTGCTATAACAAAGGTCCATTGTTCTGTGTGACTGAGTCAGTCATATTTGACTGGATCAAGGACACAAATTATATGACACGTTTATCCCAGTGTTCCAATTATACCAGGAAATTAGTCAAATTGAACTGCCACTACCAGGACAACACACTCTCCAACAGTTTACTCAAATTGACCCTTGTTATGATAGCTATGCATATCAGCTGAATAGAAGAGCACTGAATGAAAGCAATAGCAGACAATTTTGAAATGTAGGCTATACATTATGGTAAATGTAGAGAAATGTATATCTAACTTCTAAACAGAAATCTTGTTCCGACTCATGTCACCATTTTCCCCACGTACTGCGTATGCGCAATTTCAAGTGGGGTGATAAAGTATTCCGTCAACCATGGCTTGCCAACTCGGATGGCACAATTGATGCACAAGGCCATCGGCTGCTTGGCATGGGCACTCGCTTGCCTGGCAGCTCGTGTGGGCACGCCTCACAATCCTCATGGCCTCGCTGTTGGCACGACTGCCTCGTATTCAAGTGATGCAAAAAATGTATAGAATTACAAGCCAAATATATTATGATATTTTGGCTTGACATACATGGTGATATTTAATTGTGGATATCACCCAAGCCCAGAGAGGGCTCTTAAGGCAGTGCTGCATCTCCTGGTTGTTGTCTGGGTGCTAAAAGAGTGGCCAGTACACACTTGTACTTGGGTTGAGCCAACAGAAGAGCAGGCAGACCAGCACAGACTGGTTGGTTGTGCTAACAGAGGGGCCAGGGGAGACCAGTACAGAGTACAGATTGGTGGGTTGTGCTCTGAATGGTGATGAGGGAGGGAGGGAGGAAGAAGACACAAGTTGCTTGGCCATTTTGTATACTCTGTTTGTTGGTTTCTACATCCAAAACTGTGATGCACTGGTAATGTGATATGAGCTGAAATACTGCTGGCACGGCAATTTAAAAGGGAGCTTATTATGATCGATAAACAAGTGAAGCTGAATATCACACACACACTGAACAAGTGAAGGATGGAGCAGACGATGGGTTTACTCAGTATACTGTATGTGGTTTATTTTCCCACTGGGACCATGCATACTAAATGATGTATGCACTCATGTAAAACATTAAAAGCATCCACTGAATGGGATGTGTTAGGATCCTTGAGTTGAGAATGGAGATGATCTCAGCAGTGGGCAGGCATGTGTGCAATCTACCTACCTTGGCTCCCGTAAAAGTGAGTGATGGTAACCAAGTGACCTGTAAGGACAGAGAATCATTGAGTATATCTGAATGTTCATGCTTGTGAACACGCGCGCGCGCGAGCGAGAGAGAGTAAAGCAGCAGTAGCACATTGAGTCATGCTGAGAACTCACTTTGCCCTCATTACAAATTTCAAAAACTTTCCACTGTAAAATTCTGAATTGGAACAGCGTTTTACTTGTACGTAATGATTTGTAAAAACCAATGCATTGCTGAATACTCTCTTAGCACAGAACTGGTACCGCAGACTCACTTTTGACAGCAAGGTGTTCATGGATCAGCTGAGTGTACTCCTCCCGGGTCAGCAGGGAGGGCAGGCCACCAATCAGCAGGTTCACCTGGACAACCAGGGTCCGGTTCTCCGTCAGATAGAACCTGGTCTGGTTCATCTGCCGCAGGGAGATCTGGCAAAGACAAGCACACAACAAAGACCACGTGAAATATGTTGGACAGAATGTTTTATTTCTTTCTTTAGGGCTTTCACTTCTAGTGATTTTTACTAGTTGACTAGTTGCTTAACTAGGCCTACCTATTATGTATTTTTTTTAAATAATAATAATAATAGTTGTACATTTAAAAACGGTGTACATTGGTGACTATAACTATACTCTAGCTGATCTTGAGGCCTACAAAAACAGGGGGGAAAGAAAAATAATTTTAAACGTTTTTTTTTCTTATCAACTAGTACCCACAAGGTCGACTGGATTTACTAGTCGGCTAGTTGAATAGTCGACTAGTTGCTTAAAGCCCTAAAATTGGAGATAATGACCCGATTAAGAGACTTGGCTCGTCATTACATTACAGTGGAGCAGACGCGTGTGCAGGTTCATTCTTTTTCTTCACCGTCTGTCTACCATTACTGTCAAATAAAGGTTTTTAAATTTAAAAAAAAAAAAGGACACAATCTCCAGCTGGCTTCTAAAGCTACCAACCAACACCAACAAGTGTGTTCTTTGGAGCCAAGCTGGAGGCACCACTGCCAGGAATCAACATGTGGGGCAGTGGGCCACTGCAGTTGTGGGCGAGTGTTTTAAACCACATGGTTTACAGTGAAATGATACGGTCACCAATTCAAATCCATGGAATGGCTGGCAAAAATACAGTTGGATCAAGTAAATGACAGTCTCCTCCTTCCTTCAGAAACAATTAAGCAAGGCACTTTATTTGGATCTGTTCCAGCAGAGCTGCAGATGGTGCAGCCACTGTACATGATGTGATCATTGCTGTAAGAGAGCCTGCCTGCTCAGCAAAAGTCTCATGAATAAATCAAATCTGAGTCACATGAACCCGTTAAACTTTGACTTCTCTCAGGCCTGAAGTGATAAAGGTGTTTTGGCAACCAGACCCATATAGGCCTTTCAATGTGCAACATGAAGAGCTTGGTTTACAGACTTTGATGCAAATGTTTTTTCCCCCAATTCTAAATGTGTTTGAGTTCATAAAGCTGATTTTAGTCAGTTAACATTTTGATTGATTGATTGAATAATTTTACAAATTTAACAGTTTGCAAACAGTACAGAAACTACTTTCTGGTGCAAGCTAGAAGACTCATCTAGGCGGTAGGGCGTTCCACATATAAACGCCTCCACACTAAATAAATAACCACACGTGAGGGAAACAGGCCATAGCAGCACCTCACATCCATGATGCGGTTATTTTCTCATAACTGACTTGCTCATTATATGAATCACACATTAATGCGAGAGAAAGCTCCCCCCGGCCCAAAGAGAACAAATTTCATCAGCTGACCACTATAAAATGTATGTACCGTTTGTGTGTTTCACCACACTAATAATGTATGGATGTATCTGACCTCACTGACACCAGATTAATAGTTTAACTCCTGCTTCTCAACTGTGCCATATTAAGAAGCTGTGTCGTTTCAGCACGACTGAGGGGGCGAGGTCACTTCTCGCCCTGAGGGTGTCTTACTGGTACTATTTCTATTGAAATTTCGATTTCATGATAAAAACTTGCATGCCTAATTTGGAGGAGAGCAAGCAACATAGATCTGTGCTTTCATTGTCCCATACCAAAATTCTTCTAGAATTTCTTATCAGCTACTTTTGGCGCAGTACACCATTGTAAGAGTAAGAATCCAAATATATCCACTCCCCATGGTATGATCAGTGTGAGCAATGTGCGTAGGAGTAGAAACCTGAATGTCTGGTAGATGTAGTAGAGTTCCTCATACCTTTCTTATCTCCTCGAGTTTCTCCAGCACCAACTCCTGGCCCATTAGAATCTGTCTCTGGACTGAGATAGGGTAGAGAGAAGTCATTATGAACTCCCATCAACATAAATGTATGACAAGGTATAAATAAACGTCTTGGTCCCTCGCAGCTACTGTAGACATTTGGTATGCTAGATTATCTGCCATAGTCGCTTGTACAGTAGACAAATATGTGCAGACAGACAGCCCAAATCAGGTTTTTGGCATATCATCCCAGATTGGGCATATCCAGGTTGGATTCAGGCTGCTTTATCACCAGTAAAAACAAAAGAAAACACATGGAAACTGAATTTTACTATTCAGATTTGAACCACATTCATAGGTGATTTGAAAATAAATTAAAATCAGTTTTCATATACTCAAATTGCATATCAAACTGTCCGTCATTTCACTCGAGTCGCAACGCAACACGATTAGTAATGGAGAACAATAGTTCCTGGACAGAGTGAACCGTGTCTGCTAGCAATTTGTGGGAATGCCTCAGTACAGGAAAAGCTTGAACCAACGTGCAGGAACAAGAGCATTATGTCGAGACATAGAAGTGCCAGAGGAAAATAAAACATTTCAAGTTTAAATATAAGGAGATGAACAACGGTAACAACAAAAGCGGGGTAAGATTAAACCCATCTGCTGATTCGATGCACCTGGCGATAAGCCAAGTGTTGTTGCCTCTGCAACCAATGCAGAAAGGTCGATGATGTGTGAATACACACATCTGATATAATCACTTGCAAATGGGCTTGTAAATACAGTAAAGGGCCGTTCACATTGAGCACTACAACTACTATAAATAATATTGTTTTAAAAGTTGTTCTAAAAATGGTAAATGGTGCATTTATATAGCGTGTTTTATCCAAATCGCTTTACATAGAAGCGAGAGTGTCTTGCTCAAGGACACTTCGACACTAACTCTGGGGGAGCCTGGGATCGAGCTGGGAACCTTGCGGTTCCCATTCGGCCGTTGTACCGTGTTTTACAGTGGATGGCAGAGTTCACACAGACTCATTTATAAAACAAGATGTTCGTTGTAGTGATAGTGCTCAGTGTGTTTAATACAGTTGGGTGCCACCGATATTGTTCCTTATCATTTGACCCATTTAGGCCCGACCTCAAAATTTAAAAAAAATCCTTCTAAATCCTCCAGTTTTCTGAAATAAATATTTTCACGATTTTTCAAAAATAGCAGACCTACAAGCTCGTAGCGCGCCACTCGGTGGCGCGCTATGAGCTTGTAGATCTGCTATTTTTCAATAGCTAAATTATAACAATGTTTAAAACACCAAAAGGGGTTCCCGCCCAAAATGGATTAACTGTCCTTTTGCGCAGATCACGCAAACCTCAGCAAAAAGAAAAGGACAATATCGATGGCCTCCAACTGTAAGTGTATACAGACTGTGGAGTGTGGACAGTCAGTACTAAAGATCGAATTTGACAAACAAATCAGATGGAGCAGATAAGAGTCGTCTGGACAAAGCCACCGGAGCTGCAGCCAGACTTTGCCAGCACATTTCGTCGCCGTTGGGGCGGAAACCTCAAACCTCGTCAAAAACTGCTACTTTTCAGGAAATGGGAAACAAGAACCCGTGTTCCAATGGATACATTGTACAGTACATCTTATTTAGTCACAAGAATTTGCCAATTACTTTTCATTGGTTAGATATTTATAAAATCCTTAACCACTTTTAACCTGGTATGGCATGTCATTATACTGTAGGTGAAATCTAAATTTTTCAAAAATAGCAGATCTACAAACTTCTAGATCAGCTATTTTTCTAAATATTTATTGTAGATTGCATTGTTTTAACTATAATTTTGGTTTGCTATTCAGATTTGAATTCATAATGTAGCCTGTAGGTGGTTTGAAATATGTATATATTTCAAACGATATTTATTGTATATTGGCCAATTGTCATTGGTTAAATATTTCCAAAACCCACAGACCTCGACCTGGCGTGTACATAATTTATTAAAAAAAATAAATACAGAAAATATCAGGCTTGTAGATTAGCTAATTCCACTGCCTTTGCATGGAACTGTCATAAAACTATAGGTAATAAAATAGGGTATAAAAAGGTGAATAGTCTCCCCGACAGCTACGATGTATTACATTAGATGTGATAGCTCCTTTAGCCTCCTTACCTTGTTTACTTCCCATATAGACCTCCATCAGGTTGAAATTGGATGGGTCCTCCTCCTAAAAGCATAACATCATTGTGATATATTTTATACCATCAAAGGATAATTTTGTTGCAAATGCATTGAGCAAGCAAAGGCATTGTGCAGGCGTCTCATTTTCCCTACTTATCAATATACTTATTAGTATGAATTATATTTCTCTGTATGAATGAATGAAAAACTTTATTCCGAACAGGATAAAATTATACAAAAAAGTCAAAGAATTAAAATAAGTGCACAAATATAAGAATATTTCCAAAACAAAAAAAAACAAAAAAACAAGCCTCACTGGCCACAAGTATTGTAATTCTTTCTTTTGTTTCTTCTTTTTTCTTTATATGTTCGGAAAGGAGTAGGGAGAAGTAAAAAACGTATATATAACCCTACACCTTTATTACTGTAATTTCAGCGTCATCGCTTGACGTCAGTACATACCAACATGGTATAAACTTAAATATAAAATAATTCACAATGTATGTCGCTGTGTTGAAAGCTCTCAAGCTTTTTTGTGTTTTATCCTTTTGACAGACACGTATGTAACAACTTTTGTCAATACAAACTTCAATCAATTAACCAATATGGGTGAGTGTGTAGCTACCTGTCGGCCAAGCTGAATGCGGACCTCATTGCAGACTGATTCTACTGTGGTTTTCCTGGATATGGCGATAGATACATAGGCCGCGCCAACCCTGAGAAAGAAAATTCACACAAATGGAAAAAGAAATTAGAAGGCAGCAGCTAAAAGTAGGTATAAATTACTTTTTTTTTTTACCAGTCTACTAGGTCTGACACAATTATCGCTTGTGCTGTCAAACACTTTAATTAACCCCAGACGTCCCCATTTTGGGGGACTCATTGTGAGTTTTTTTTGCATTATTATTTTGTTCACTTTGCACTGGGTAATGCTCTGGCATAAAACGGTGGTCCCAGCAGCACTCACTTCAACCAGTCAGCATAGATCTTGAGGACCTCTGTGTCTTGGGGTTTGGCCTTGAGAATCCAGGCCTCTGGGTCCTTAAATATGCCCCTGTTATCTGGGCTTCCGTTGCGGTTGAGGATATCCTCGCTGTGGAGGGGCTGCTGGCCGTCACACTCCTGGAGCTCTAGACCCTGGGCCTCGACTGGGAGGTAGAAAGCCCTCAGTGCTGCTTCCTAGAGAATGGCATGAGTATGGGTGCAACAATTAATCTAATTAATCGATTTAAGCGATTACCGGTATTATAAATAATAATAATAAAGTAATCTCTTGCATTGAACTAAACAATACATTAATCACAAATAAAATAATCAGTTAATGAGTTTTTCGCTCATGATCCGATTTTTGATTTGATCTGCCGATACCGATTTTTTTCCAATCCGATATTTATATTTTTATCCAATATTTGTATCCATACAATATCCAAAATCAAACAATATCCAGTCTAACATCATGATATCGATATGGATATAATATTGATACTATGGATGTCCCGATCACGTTTTTTTTGCTCCCAATCCGATTCCGATCATTGATGTGATCGGCCCCGATTTCCGATCACATGTTCGGATCGGGACAACACTAGTTGCAACCCTACAGCGGTAGTGAGGGTTGGTTGGTTCCAGCTAGCTATGTTGTATTCACATTCTTCCTAAACCATGAGATAAAAAAACACTCCCTCTTCAACACTCTGATTCAAAAGGCCTCTAGTGAGGCTAAGGTCAATGTTTAAAATTGTAATCAACAATAATCATCATCAGTCATGATGATGAAGGTGAAGCTTGGACAGAATGCAACCCACACATTGTTCATCAAGTTGTCGGTCATGATGATGAAGATTCTGATGAGGTGAAGCTTGGACAGAATGCAACACACACATTGTTCATCAAGTTGTCGGTCATGATGATGAAGGTGAAGCTTGGACAGAATGCAACCCACACATTGTTCATCAAGTTGTCGGTCATGATGATGAAGGTGAAGCTTGGACAGAATGCAACCCACACATTGTTCATCAAGTTGTCGGTCATGATGATGAAGGTGAAGCTTGGACAGAATGCAACCCACACATTGTTCATCAAGTTGTCGGTCATGATGATGAAGGTGAAGCATGGACAGAATGCAACCCACACATTGTTCATCAAGTTGTCGGTCATGATGATGAAGATTCTGATGAGGTGAAGCTTGGACAGAATACAACCCACACATTGTTCATCAAGTTGTCGGTCATGATGATGAAGATTCTGATGAGGTGAAGCTTGGACAGAATGCAACCCACACATTGTTCATCAAGTTGCCCTTTTTCTTTTCTTTTTGTTTCTTGCCATTAGACATGGCATTTGGCCAAAGACTTATTCAATAATCTGCCACAGTGCCACTCGTTTGATAACGGAAAGGAATTTTAATATGGGTTCGGCTTTGTGCCTCTGTATATTGCCTACCATGTTTTTCTCCTTATACTCCATTTTGTTTAATTGTCTCAACCAGGCCGAAGGCATGGGGAGAGAGTATGTTTTGCACTCAGTCCGTGTGTGTGTCCGTCCGTCCATCTGTGTACAGCTAATCTCCAGCACCGTTAAAACCCGGTCGATGCCAAATTTTGCACACACGCTCCCTGGATGCCAACGATGAACCTCTGCCCCACATTTTCCAGAATGGCCTGTTATAGCGCCACCAGGAGGCCGACATTTGAAAAACACATTTGTTGATATTACTCCTCCAGATTCTGTCCAAAAATCCCGCAAATCGATACACACCATCTCTATAGTCATGTGTTCAAGCCGGATCTGTCCGATATTTCATATTCCATCCTAATTGGCTAATATTGGCTTTCAAAGTTTGCAGGATTGGCCCGTTTTGAAGGTGGATTTTTGCAAAACACATTTTTGGAATAAAATGCCTCAAATCATGAACGCAGCGTGCAATTTACGTGAAATCTTTCACGTACTTTCCTACTAGGGCTAGGCTGAGGAATATATCCCACACTTTTCACATTGGCCTGTTATAGCGCCACCAACAGGTGGAAATCATCCAATTGCCATCCAAGGCGTAAGAAGAAATGGCCCTTTTCACATTGGCCTATTATAGCACCACCAGGAGGCCACAACCTGACCTGCCCTGGTGGAGACCTGTGCCCCGAGGGGCACTTTATCTAGTTATTTTTCTTTTCTAATGATATGTATTTTGTGACATTTCTATGATGTCTTTTTCTTCCTTTTTTGTATTTAATTGTGTTATGTCAATGCTTTTGTTTTATTGGTCTTGATGTTGTATTATGTGTTTTCGTTTCTGTATTACTACACTGTGGTGCTCACATAAAATAAAAGTATAGTATGAAGTATTAAAATAAAAGAAGTTGTACCAAGGACAAATGGCGATATATTGGGTTGCTCATCAAGAATATCCCGGAATCAGCCATCGAGAATATCTGGGGAGACATCACCCCAAAATCAAATGATACGTAGCTTGCAGAGTTAGTTCAGTCAGATATACTCGAGGGGGTTCATGCCGTCCTCAAGGGCACATACAGTACTATAGTCAAGGGGTTAATATGCTGCATTACTATGCGTGTGCAAGTCCCACACGTCATTCGCTGATGTGGCAGTCAGCTGACCAA
>NC_136806.1:19625521-19665719 GCF_951216825.1 Electrona antarctica
AACGAGCTACAAAGGAGGTCCCCAAAATGCACAGCCCAGGACACCAGGTACATGTATCAACAGTGAATGTGGACAACAATGTATCATATTGCACCATTTATGTGTTATGGGGGGGGGGGGGGGGGGTGCTTGTTAAAGCCCTAATCACACCAGAGGGTCGCCATGCAACTCCTTGCAACATGCAACTCCTTGCAACCATTATTCCCAATGGAAGTAGCAAGGAGGCACATACCACTTCATTTATGTTGATCTATGTTGATTCTGCGTTAAACCCACTGCACTGGGGCACAATTGCCATCATTGTTTTTCCACCATTGACCGGAAAGCTCACTCTCTTGTACAGTCTGACAGCGAGACTAGGTGGGTCTTTGATTAAAGACCATTTGTTGTGGCAGGTATTGAGTGTGAGCACTCAACTGAGCACTACTCGTCAATATGCTTTATCCAGCACTTGTTAACTTATTGAAAAAAGGTCACAATTTGCAGTTGTTGCTGTAAATTACAAACAGGGCAGTTGATTCTCTACTGAAGTCATTCTTTAAGGTAGTTGGCACTTACAAAGTCCTCCTCAGTACCGTCGACATGGCAGTTGCGACAGTCGCCACAGCTGAATATGGCACAATCAGTGTGGACATGCAGCTCACACACTGAAACGGACAAACACAGTTCCCACATAGGTACAATTCAACAAACACATGCCGATGAGAATGGAGACTGTTTTATACTTATTTTGAGTGCATGTGTATTAGTGATCATGGTCCATGCTTTTTCTTCTACAAACCAAATTTCCCAAAAGAGACATAATGACCCCTGCACTTAAGACTCATTCTGTGTCTTTGCAGAAAGTCTGCCCCATGGGCATCATTAAAACTCGTGTACACACACACACACACACAATGCAGACCCGGAGCAAGTAGACCTGCTCCGTTTACTTAAGTGCGTAAGTACACAGCACCAAGGCAGAGGCTGCAGTTTTGATTTAAACAGTGTCACACCTTTGTACGTCACTGCTCGCTCCCCTTTCTGCTTATATGCTGAACTGGCCCTTACTCCAAACTTAAAATACACATCGTCATCTTGTGCAATGCCTCACAAAGATAAGTCATTAGAAGTAGCTCGTCTCTGGGGTTTATAATTTTCTGCAGCTCAAAGGCACGTTGTTCATAACTGGATGCACATTACAATTCCTGGGAGCATTCAGGAGGGCTGACCTTCACAGCGCAGGGCAGTGTTTCCCTCAGTTGGTTTTCTGCATACACCGCAGAACCACCTCTTCTTTCCAGCTGGGCCAAAACAGTGGGCCACCGGCACCTGCAAGGAATAATTACATAACATGACACACATACCTACTGTATGTGGAACTACATTGTAATACAGGGTCATCGTTAGTCTTGCGTAGCCAAACCACAATTCCACCACAATCTCTGAATGCTATACCGGAAGCATTCAAAATTTGTAGGGTAGGGGGCAAGTCTGGCCATGCGAGACTATCATTAATGTTACCATCGTAAATATAATTTGCTTGCCTAATGTTACAATAGGCTAAATAATGTCACAATTATAGTGTTTTAAAAGCCTAATGCTGCATTCACATGGGCTCAGAAGGCTGCAACGATTCATTGTAATCAAATCGATTATTCAATTAGTTGCCAACTAATTTTGTAATCGTAATCAAATTGGCAACTAATTGCTGGATTTTTTTCCAATTAATTGTGGGTGTTTTTCTACTTAACCATAGTTTTTCCAGTGTTAAATGTAACTAAGCTAAAGAGGAGTGAGCCATCTCTCCTCCCTTACAATCTGCCCTATGCGGAATCACATGGTATCCAAAAACCTCTCAAGTCTGAGCCCATTTCATGTTTGTTGTAAGAAACAACCATATGAATGTGATGCAACAATGATGACCACAAGAACATGACACAACTATAGGGCAACAGTATAACACAACAATAGCCAGGACATTGCCATTGATGTTCAAGACATTTCCTGTGTTGTTACAGGTGTTAAACAGTTCATGCTTGTTGGTTTTTAAATGTCAGAGTGATGCTAACAAATGAAGTGGGTATATGGGAGTCTGATCCCATAGAAATATAGAGTCTGCAAACTCCAGTGTATTAACCCAATCGGCCCCAAGGTCTGAGGCCGGTTCTAAAAAAGTCTTCACATTCCATAGCCATGTTTAAGAAGAGCTTGATATACTTTGTTGTGTCGCACATCAAAAACGAAAAGCGCGTCACAGCACTATGCTGCCTGATCGGCTATTTTTGCTGTGCGACACCAGTGCGAACAAAGTATAAATCCAGCTTTACGTTCTGGCTTGGGATGGACTGGGAACAGAGTTGAGAACACACTAGGCTACTGCATGGTAACTCACCCGCACCAGTGTAGGGGTCATACATGAACACACTGTCCTCACAGTCTTCAGGCACTTCTCATGGCACATGAAGTTACACACTGGGAACGACAAGACATTAGCACGACAAGATATTAGCATTAGCAGTGTTGTTATTCCATGGGGGGGGGGGGTACTGTACTCGTCGTAACTCGACTACTCAGAAAGTTTCCGTTTTTTGTCTGATATTGGTTAATGGTTATGGCTACAATGTATCCCACTTTCATTAAAACAGTTACATCTGGAAAGTAACAAAAATATTTAGGTATTATTTGTCAGCGTAACAAATTCAATAAAAAAAAACTAATGTCAGCTGGCGAGCTTGCTGCATTTTTCTTTTTACCTGATCTGAGGGAATATTAACTAAATGAGTGAATATTAAAGCCACACACACACACCATTCCATATGAAGGAATCTAAGTCTTTGTACTGGTTCGTGATTAATAATCCTCAGAAATGCCTATATAAAGGAAAATAATCAAATCAAATCCCCCCCCCCCCCCATCTAACCCTTGTTGCTGAGTGCCAAGCAGGAAGGCATTGGGTAACATTGTATAGTCTTTGACTCTTTGGTGTGACCGCTTATCCGTAGTCGGACAGCTCCACCAGAGTGCTCCACCAGAGTGCTCCAGACTTCCCTCTCCAGAGCAACATTATGTGTACTTCCTCCTGGGGGATCCCGAGATGTTCCAAGGCCAGTGAGTCGATGTGTTTCCTCCAACTGCACCTTGGTCTGCCCCGGTGTCTCCTCCCAGTGGGATGTGCGTCGAGGACCTCCCTAGGGAGACGCCCGAGAGGCATCCTAACTAGATGCCCGAACCAGCTAAGCTGGCTCCTTTCCAGGCGAAGGAGCAGCGGTTCTACTCCGAGTCTCTCTCGTGACTGAACTTCTCAAGGGAGATGCCAGCCACCCGTCGAAGAAAACTCATTTTGGCCGCTTGTATTCGCAACCTTATTCTTTCAATCATGACCCACACTTCATGACCATAGGTGAGAGTAGGAACGAAGATTGCTCGGTAGACAGAGAGCTTTGCCTTCTGGCTCAACTCGGTTTGTCACAACAGTGCGGTACAGCGACTGCAATACCGCCCCTGCCGCTCCGATTCTCCGGCTGATCTCCTTCTCCGTCCTCCTCCTCACTCGTGAACAAGACCCCGAGATACTTGAACTCCTTCACCTGGGGTAATGCCTCATTCCCTACCCGGACTGCACAAACCACCGATTTCAATAGAATATTGATATATTGCCCAGCCCTACAAGCAATGAATCGTGTAACTCATTGTAGCTTGTAAATGTGGGTTATTACCAGTTTGATCAAGAGCATGGCACCAACACTGCTAGGATTATGAGTGCTATTTACAACAATGTCATACAGCTTGATGACATCATGACATGAGCAGTTTAAATTAAGCCATCACATGGCTTAAAAAACAATCGTATAAAGCGGCTTAGCCTTTTGATGTAGGGCTACGCACAATACTGCAGGCTTTAATGTATTTGTTGTTGTTTGTTTGTATTTCTGCCTGCTGCTTCTTCACCAAACATCCCCGCCAATCTCGTTGCCATGCCAACTGGATAAGGTGCATCACGACTGTCGACTTCACTGCAGCTGATTGTGCAACAGAACCTTCACACACACACACACACACACACCCCACCAAACCCCCAAAGACCACCACTCTGCCCAGTAACAATATGGCACACCAGTCTTTGGTAAGGTACATGTGTTTCTGTGTAACCATGTACTACTGTATACGTGTGTATGCGTTTTCTCAGCATGGCAGGCTATAGTTTACATAAGTTGAGATGTGGTGGTCCAGTCTGCCTGTTGATTTAATTCTGTCCAAATTAATTCATAGTAGGCTAGTAGCTTGTGTGGCAGCTGAAGAATAGTGGTAGCCACCCCTCGGTTATTGTGCTGCTGGGTGTAGCCAAGCGTCACTAGAAAGGACAATGAACCTTTTGCAGCATTGCTCTCTCGTCTACAAATACCTATGTCGCCTTATCAGAGCCACAGACTTCAAACTATCATCATCTAGCAGTAGCAATCATGTCAATGGCAGCCTACAAAAAGGTCAAACAACAAAGACCGTGCAGCTGTAGTAGGCTAAATGAAGGAAATGTTGACTCGCACAATAATACATGCATGGCTGGGGGAGAGAGAATGAGACCAAACGAAACAGCTGTTTTAGAGTCGTACCTTCACACAAGAACCCGATGAGCCCCCAGATGAAATCGCTGCAGTTGTGGCAGAAGGTGGGCTTGGTCAGCGTGACTTTTTTGAAGCAGTGGCCGGGGGCGCTGACCTGGTATTTGTGGCGACAGCCTGCAGGGGACTGTTGTGCCCTTTTCTTGCCCGAAACGGGACTGGAAGTGGGGCTCTGCTCCGTGACGCCAGCGCCGGGATTCCCATGCTTGGCACGACTGCATTCTGCCATGTCGCCTGGCTCCACCACCTCCAGAGTCCAGACACACTTTCACCGAGAGCGGGCAAGCAGCAAACAGCGATCAGAGTCTTCTTGTTCGCGTTCCGGGTCGTAAAACAAGCACGGTCTTCTTTCCCAGGCGGCAGAAAGGCACAGCAGCAACCCCGTTTGCTACGTGGTGGTCAGGTCTCGTCATCCTACCACCACCAAAGCAGAGCAGAACAGAACGGGGTGGCGGTGACTGGGTGGTGAATAGTGATGTTGTTGTTGATCACTTCCAGCCGTGAAAGCTAATTGATTACCCTGCCTGTAAAAGTGAAACGGGGAGGCTGGTAAGCAGCTCAGCTCAGCAGGCAACGTTTAACAATCACATCCAGTCACTCAGTCGTGCACGGTCTCCCCCTCCAAAAAAGATATAAAAAAAACATTGATAAAAAATGGTCGGAATCTTCCCGACAGCCACTGCTGTTATCCATCCACTGCTGCAGGTTTTGTTGGCGACACCGGAGAGTACGTGTTTATTAATACACCCAGATCAACAAGTCTTTGGTTGAATGTGTTTTCATTTTGCCAGTCGCTTCACAACGACAGCTTCTCATTGCTTTCACACGTCCCAATAAGTAATGAAATGAAATGAAATGAAATGAAATGAAATGAAATCTATATTTACCCAGGGTATCTGGGCTAAGCTCAAGAACTTGTTTCCAGCCAGGCCCTGCTCATAGAACACATTTCATCGTAGTGGTTGATGCCTTGTTCAAGGGCATTTCAGCGGTGGTAATTTTAACGTGTCGGACGGCTGGTTCGAACTGGGAACCTTCCGGTATCTAGACCGCGCCGCTATCCGTTCGGCCACCGCTGCCACGAAGTCCTCCTACTTCCGCCCATACATTTCCTAAACCAGATTTAACACACTTCCTTTCTTCTTTCCTTGTTTCCTTCCTCCCTTGACGTAACACACTTGAAACAGGGATATTATTAGTAGGTCTATATCTCATTTTGTCACACAAAGCTGAAAACCTCCCAAGATGGGGCCACCTGTCCATTAAATGAACGCAATGTTATTAGGCTATGTGGAAAATTAATACAAGCTTTTGCAGCATCTCTATATGCTTTTAGGGCTAAATTAGTTAGTTCAATTAGTTCAAAGAAAACTGGGGACAGTGTTAATTGTTGACTATAAGTCGACCAAAGTTTTTAGAAGACTAAAAAGGACCAGAGTAAGACTAAATGGTGTGTTATACAAAAGACTAGAAACTAAAGACCAAATATTTTCTGGCAAAATTAACATTGCATTAAGATTAAGACGACTAAAGACTAAGTCGACTAAGGTTTTGGTGTATTATTCAAAGACTAAATCAAAATATTGTAAAAATATGACACTGCAATAGCTTCTGGAAAATGTATGAATGAATAGGCTGTCTACATTGGTCTCTGAATCATATCATATAATACCATGGTGTCAGAAATCCAGATGTCTAATTTAAATCTAGGCCTACCTGTAAAATGCAGAGGACAGGAACAGATATGCTTGTTGTTATGTTAAAAATATAACAATAATAATAATGCACTGGTTATGCTGTAGCAGGGAGCACAGCAAGTGTTGATGAGGTGCAGGACACATGAGAAGCCAAACACTAAGGAACGAATGATTTACACACTCGTAGTCTTAATGCCAAAAGATCAAAAAATTGGCCAATTAAGTAAGTTTATATTATTTTTTTCATTGAATCTATGAGCATGCAGGCGCAGCTCATTAATATCTTTACGTGTTAAACTGTGTATTAAAGAACTGAGAAACAAGCTGCAGTAGGCCTACAGTATAGTCTGCCCAGAAACATAGCATGCCACACACATATAGCACAACACTGACATCTAGTGACTGGAGAGGAAAGGAGAGAAGAGGGGAAGGAGACAATTAAAGAGCCATGGAGGAGAAGGAAGAATTGATTGAAAATTGCAGTGTGTAGAATGAATGGGTACAGTTCAAAGGAGAGTAGGCCAAAAATTATACGAGGATAAAACCATAAAAAGCACTAAGATTTCAGGGTCCTCCATTTTCAATTCATCAGAAGAGCGTGAGAGAATGGGAGGAGGAGATAGTAGGAAACCCACAAAGCCAAACGAATGCTATTGTCGTTTTTATTTACAATTTTCTTTTTACATTTGCTGCTGTCAAATTAGTAATTTGAGTAATTTGACTACCGGTATATAGAAGTGTCTATTTGTACGTCTCTAAATGTTTTGATGAATTGAACTAGGTGGACCCTCTTGTAAACAAGTGTAATGCTTAATTGGGTCGTCCACTCACAGTTAACAGTCTTTGTATTGAGTTTGTGCTTGAAATGTACTGTAATACTGCAAACTGTACATACATAGCCAAGCATCACTAGAAAGGACAATGAACCTTTTGCAGCATTGCTCTCTCGTCTACAAATACCTATGTCGCCTTATCAGAGCCACAGACTTCAAACTATCATCATCTAGCAGTAGCAATCATGTCAATGGCAGCCTACAAAAAGGTCAAACAACAAAGACCGTGCAGCTGTAGTAGGCTAAATGAAGGAAATGTTGACTCGCACAATAATACATGCATGGCTGGGGGAGAGAGAATGAGACCAAACGAAACAGCTGTTTTAGAGTCGTACCTTCACACAAGAACCCGATGAAATTCCAGATGAAATTGCTGCAGTTGTGGCAGCCGGTGGGCTTGGTCAGCGTGACTTTTTTGAAGCAGTGGCCGAGGGCGCTGACCTGGTATTTGTGGCGACAGACAGTCCCCTGAGGGGACTGTTGTGCCCTTTTCTTGCCCGAAACGGGACTGGCAGTGGGGCTCTGCTCCGTGACGCCAGCGCCGGGATTCCCATGCTTGGCACGACTGCATTCTGCCATGTCGCCTGGCTCCACCACCTCCAGACACACTTTCACCGAGAGCGGGCAAACAGCGATCAGAGTCTTCTTGTACGCGTTCCGGGTCGTAAAACAAGCACGGTCTTCAATCATATTTCAATCAACCAATCGGTAACAAGACAACTCACCCCTTTTGCCTCTTTTGGTGAGTTGTCCGGACAACTCACCCCGAACGTCCGGACAACTCACCAGGGGTGAGATGTCTTCACTTTCGGGGGTGAGATGTCTTCACTTTCGGCCACTTTCGGGGTGAGTTGTCTTCACTTTCGGGGTGAGTTGTCTGACTGAATATGTAGCCTTTGAGCTATTTTATATACTTTACTGAATATTGCACAATAATACTTTACTGAATATTTCACAAGAATATAACACAAGAGTCAAATGTACGGTCAAATGTAATGTTGTTTATTTAAATATAGAAACATTGTAAACAAAGTTTTTTTTTCGAAAAACAGCAGTTTGTACAAAAAATATAGAAAAAAGGTAAACATCAAACGTTTTTTAGAAAAACATCAGTTTGTACAAAAAATATAGAAAAAAGGTAAACATAAAAAGTTTTTTAGAAATACATACGTGTGTGTGTGTGTGTGTGTGTGTGTTTTAAACTTCTGAAGAAATGTGAACTGAACCCCTCCTAATTTGGTTACTCCAGATGGCTGAATGGTTATATAAGGTCACTTGTAATTTCTCACATGCTAATGTATAACTAGCAGTAGCCATATCATCATCGTTGTTGGGGGGGGGGGGGGGGGGGGGGTCAATATTGCTTTGCTATTCAGATGTAATTCAGTTAGTATAAGTATGCATGCGTTGGGAGTGCAGTCTAATTAGCAACTTTGTACAGCCGTGAGAATCTGCCTTTGAGGCGCAAACATTATCCACAAACGAGCCCCCCCCCCCCCAATGCTGCATAGAGAGTGAGAGAGAGAGACGCTATACTCCTTACTTACAAGTGTTTCACCGGATTTTACTGTTAAATAAATAAATAATTAGCCGTGACTGCGCACGTCTGTAGGAACCGATAGTTAGATCCGAAATTGAATTAGGCCTACTGTAATGGGTGCCACGGAAAGTACAGACAACTCACCCCGCAATGTCAGAAAGTGAAGACTGGACTTTCGGGGTGAGCTGTCCGTACTTTCTCGCCCAACTCGCCCCAGCGGAAAGTACAGACAACTCACCCCGACATGTCAGAAAGTGAAGACAACTCACCGGGGTGAGATGTCCAGTATTCAATCAATCAGCCTATGTTAGTGTAATGATTTCAAATTTCCACCAGATGTCAGTCTAGAACAACGAAAACAAGTCTTTAAATAGTTGAATGTTTGGTCCATAGTATGTACTATTAACTGGTACCATTTGTGCTTACTTTCAGTATTTTTGTCCGAATATAATAGAATAATTGATATTGTTCTAAAACAACAGCAGGATTAACATTATGATCGATCGATCGAGATTGATTGATTGATTGATTGATTGATTGATTGATTGATTGATTCAACTCAATACAAAGACTGTAACTGACACACTGAGCATTACACTTGTTTACAAGTTGTAATTACAACATGGTCCACCACATGTAGGAATATAATATACTGTCTGTCTGTCTGTCTGTCTGTCTGTCTGTCTGTCTGTCTGTCTGTCTGTCTGTCTGTCTGTCTGTCTGTCTGTCTGTCTATCGATCTATAGATCTATCCGATGTTCATGGACAAATGTGTCCATCTTTGGTCTTCCATGACATCAAACAAATATTACAAATCTTTGATTACAAAAAAATATATATGATTTTTTTTCTTTGTTTTTTTGTCTATAGGTCTACACATTATTTTGGACCATGCTGCTTTGATGCCTATACACTATACAGACAGTATACCGTGGTAGACTTTCCAGTCTCCAGGGTTTCTTCAGAATAATGCAGAAACAGAAATACAGAACTTTAATTTTACATGTTTCACATTGGCATAGACACTATGGCAAATTAGAAGTCCACTATACTGCCCGCAGTGTGCCCACCAGCCACCACTGCTGCTTAAAGCTGGTAGCCTATATAAATACATATAGCTATAAACAGCCTACATAAAATAAATGTATAATAAATTAATGAAAATACTAAAGAAGCACAGTGTCTGAATTTGAAAGACAGAAATAATTAGGCTATTTAATAAATAGGCCTATTATTATTTATTATTATTTATTATTATTTATTATTATTTATTATTATTTATTATTATTTATTATTATTTATTATTATTTATTATTATTTATTATTATTTATTATTATTTATTATTATTTATTATTATTTATTATTATTCCATTGCATTATATTATAATCTGAGACGTTTGTCCAATCTGTCTGATTATGGCGGTAAGGCTCTGTGGTGGCTGGCGCCCGCTGGTCCGGGCCATGGTGGTCCGGGCGCATGCCGCGTATTGGGCTCTCTCTGACCTGGCAACGTGTCGCGTGTTCGGGTCCCGTTCATGGCGGCCTTTGCTGCGTGTGACGGGTCTCTCCCCGACTCTCTCCTTTTTTCTTGTCTACCTTTACTTAATATATCAATATAGGCAAAACAACTCTTTAAAAAAAAAGGCGCCGTGGCGGTCATTTTCAAATGACGCTCGAGGCTCGAGCGCGCCAAAACATCCGACCTAGCCCCACAGTAGCCTGTTAACAGTAGCCCACGCCCACCTACGTACGACACACACTGCTTGTCTGATATTTTGATGAAGTATATAGGCCTATGTAATAGGCTGTTGCTAATTGGACACTTTACATGCAGAACAGAAGACAAGGTAAGAAATTGAACTGGCCTGCTTTAGCCTATATAGGAAGAAGAAAAACAACAAAAAAAAGTGTTGTAACCTGCCGTTTTTTTCTTCTTTCTAATTATTTGTTTGGTCCAAAATATTGTTTGTGTTGTTGAGTTGTCACGACTCGAGTTGGCTTTGTCCGCGGCGTAACTGTCTTTAAATAAATACTTTAAGAAATGTCTATGAGGAAAATGCATTGGGTTTCATTTCCTGGTCCAGGGTAGGAGGCGGGACTGCGACGCTCTATAGGGCGGCTATACATTTCCATGGCAGCCAATTGACAAAATAACAAGGTGACAACTGACTGACTGAAGTGTTAATGATGACAATATCAGCAGCACCTGACACTGTTTGGACGTAATTTTGGAAGAAAATTACAATTTTGACATTTAAATAAATAGCCTCAATCAGATTTCCCATATCAAGCCATAGCATACTTCCTACCTATAAATGTAGTGGAGTCAAAAAGTAGGCCTATATGCTACAATTTGTCTTTGAAGCTATTGGATGTTGGCGGCTATCCAAAAATTCACGGAACTGGCGACATGTTTTGGTTCCAGTTCCAAACCAACTTTTCAGGTCCTGATTCTGAATCTGAGCCAATTCCTTTTCAGTGGAAACTGAACTTGTTCAATATTAGGCGGGAAAAAAGAACGAAACCGGTTCAACAGCGGTGGAAGACGGGCCACAGATCCTCAAACATGTATTCTACTTGAATTATAGGTTTCATGATTAGCATACTATCCACGAGCACCGGCAGTGTCCGGCACTGAATATCACTTGCTTGAACTTGAAGGCTCATCTGCTCTACAAGTAACCTGTCCTAGGTTACACGGTTACACCAGTAGGGGTCACTGTAACGGACTATATCCATTGTCGTTTGTCTCTCAGCAAAAATTGAAGTGTTGATTGATTGATTGATTGATTGATTGATTGATTGATTGAAAATGTTATTAACATTTTGCGGAATGGGTACAGGCTATAGTTCAAGGAAAGTACATACATGGTGGTCAATGGTCAATACAAACTCTAGGAGGATAAAAACAGAAAAAGCTATTGTTGTCTTGTTTACATCAGGGTCCTCCATTTTCAATTAATCAAAACATTTAAAGACATACAAATATATACTTCTATGAAAAAAAGAAATCTTCATATACACGGTTAAAACCTTTGGAACTCCTTGCCTACGGGTCTAAAACTAGAGACGGATGGTAATGTGTTCTACAGAGGACTCAAACTATGGTTGAAATCAAATCAACTGTGCTCACATGTATATAGTGTCTGACTGTTTACCTGAGTGATTATGTTTACTTTTGTTTTATGGGTCAATGTAATGGCTATTGTAAGTTTGTTGTAAAATATTATTAGTATAGTATATTATTAGATTAGATGCATCTGCATGTATTTTTTGTAAACGATTGTTTTTAGTATAGGTAGTTCAAATTTGTAAAAAAAGGCCTAACCAGCGACTGGGGTTTCAAATTAGCCTTGGCTAATGGCTATATACCCTATGTACAATGCAAAAAAGGGAGGGGGGGGGACTTTTACTTTTTTATAGGGGCCAGTTTCGAATGTAAGTGCTCTTTGAGAGCGGTTTTGAAGGAGTCTAGGGATTCACATTTCTTAACGGCAGTTGGTAGGGTGTTCTGCCTTGAATGTAGTTTATGGAACTCCCTGGTGTTGTGATCGTAGACTTTGTTGACATTCAGTATTTTGATAAATGACAGGTAGGTAAGTGGTGTAGCGCATCTTGTAGACCAGGCGCATTGCAAGTTGTTGTACTATGTCGTCAACCATAAGCCATTCCAACCTATCAAAATGAGCAGGGCGAGGTGGGTTCTGTCTTGGAAGAGCCACCCATCGACTAATCTAATATACGGCAACCTTCCCCGTGTTTCTTCACTGGTCCGATCCAGAAGAGCGCAGTTTGCCGGCCACTGCTGACAATGAGGTTATATCTTCCCTTCTCTGGAGTCCTGCCTCAGGGCGGACGTTGCGGACCAGAGGTAGAAAGCTGTCGTTCCCTGATGTCATCGCTAGGGACACATGCTTCAGTAGGAAGGAACTGGGGGTGGCAATGAAGGACCGGTGCTTCAGTAGGCAGGAACTGGGGGTGGCAATGAAGGACCGGGAAGTCTGGCGTAGCATTGTGGAATCCATGATCTCGACCACGGTCGAAAAATGATGATGATGAGTAGCCTGACCAGTTTGTTTTGGGATGTTTGGAGCCTTGTTTTTAGGGCCTTTGAGGTGCTGTGGTACCAGGAGGTGCATCCATAGTCGAAGAAACCTTGTATGAGGGCTCCTGTTTAGGGTCTTCAAAGTAGTGTTAGTGCACTACTCTCAGACTATAGAGCAGCAGAGGAACACTTTGCCAGTAACTGATGATACGGTTATACAGCTAAACAACAGTACAGTAGCATTTATTACCACCAATTGGAGGACTTTGTATGTTTAAAACCTGACATACCATAACTGAGAGAGAGGAAACCCAGGCCTATGTGATTAACAGGATGAACTATAGGTTTAGGCCTATTATTATATGTATCCAAAAAGTGTCCAATCTCCACATAGCTCATTGCCTATTGTTCACCAAGCCAAGACACTGAACAGTGAGTGTTCAACAAAATGCTCACTATTTATAAGTCACAGTCACAGACAGTGCACTGGATAGGCTCAAGGGGACTTTAATGTTTTTCAGTCCAAGCCAAGGTGAGAAAGAGATGAAGCAGGGACCGCCCCACTAGGTATGGTATAAAATTGTGTTGCAGAGTTAAACTTTGTCATAGATTTCCTATAGCCTTATGCTTCATGGACATGTTAGACAGCATTGTCAATGTGTAGCACACTATAGACTGCTATTTTCTGCTAATGTTCCTCTCAGAATAGGGATAGCAGGGTTCAAGTGGTTAATGTAAAATATTTGATGCCCCCTGTAGTAACTCTGAGGACCCCCTAGCTAGGGTCCTGGACCCCCTGTTGAAGACCCATGGTCTAAATGTGACTGTCCATATTGTTATGGTAGCCTACCAATACGAGAATTATCTTTTGGATATAGACCTATAACTGAAAATATGGAGCGGGAAGAGAGACATTGATGAAGAGATCATTATTATTATATTTATTATTATTATTATTATTATTATTAATTAAGTAAAAAGCGTAGCCTATAGGCGTACGTACATGCTGGTGGTATTTTTATATGGCCGGGACATCTCCCCCTAAACTTTAAATTAGATTTAAAGTAAATTATAGACTATATAGCCTACATAAGTAGGCCTAAAGACCATGTGGTTCTTATTCAGCCAATTTGAAATCATGATTCAGCAGCGAGTCATCACATTCACAACACAGCACAGCATGAGCACGTAAGCAGAGGCATGGGCTGCAGCCTGCAGGCTATGTGTTGTTTGAATGCAATATGAAAACATAGCCTGGTGGTGTGGCTCATGTATGATGATGATCATGCATCATAATCTAACGCCCACTCGAATATCATTGAGAGAGAGAGAGAGAGAGAGAAAGAGAGAGAGAGGGGTTACAAAAACACTCGCCCCCTTCTCCCTGACAACGCCTCCCCGTACGAGCGAGTGTGCTGCTCCAGTCCAGCGCCGCGCAATAACAAACACGCTCAGTTCTACACTCCGACAGCCAGGCGTGAAGAGTCACACAACTCGACCCGCTGCCAGTCTGTCTGTCTGCTAACGCGCAAACGAGAGCCCAGCCACCCCGCTACCTCGGTGCGGACATGAGCCCGGGGACCCGGAGATGAGGCTCCGAAATGGCACCTTCCTAACGGTCTTATTGTTCGGTCTATGTGGACTCATCTCGCTCTCCTGGTACACCGCATTCAGCAGCTCTAAAGGTAAGGAAGCCTGCCTGTGTGTGTGTGTTTGGGCTGGGGGTGTGAGCGGACAGGCGGCATATATATTAACATACTGTCTGTATATCTTGTGTTCATTCGGCTGGAGATTGTGTGAATGTCTTGTGGTGTGCACTGTGCGCAGTGGTGCTGGGTTGCAAGAGGCAGCCTAATCTAGAGAGAGACTGAGAGAGAGATTGCAGCTCCGTTTGGGTGTTGTTGGAGGCTTCATAGATAGAGAGCATCGGTCCCTGCTGTGCTGCTATATCAGTGACAGCCTCTTTACATTTTGTCATGCATTATCTCCAGTCTCCACTGCCTCTGCTTTCTTGTTCAGCTTCACATCACCACCGTGCATCACTGAATACATAGCCAGCCCCACATAGGCGCATCAAGACATTTTATGTTTTAATGTGCACAAATAATGCCTCTCTGCTGCTGAGACAGCAAAAAAGCCTTGCTTCTGAAACCAGGTAGGATAGCTAGTCGTGGGGTGTTGTTGAATTGGAACTAAAAGTAACAACAGTGTTGTAGTCTCTCCTGCACTTGGCTCCCAGAAAGAACCCTGCACTCTCTTGTTGGAGAGAATTAACATTTCATGAATGATCCTCTTGACAAATAGTCCACGGCTTGGTTTTCCGCAATTCCCCAGACGTGGATGTTAGATGCTTGCTTAACAATATACATTTTAGGTAACTTGTTCCAAAATATTGTTGCTCGCTGACTTGAGTGCAGACAGTTCGGTCTGTTTGGTTTCCTTTTGAAGTCACTCGCTGCAAGCCAAGAAGTGCCCTGTTCAATTGTGCCAATAATACAGAGTCCTTTGTCCTGACTGTGTGAGTGTGTGATGGCTAGAAAGTTCATGCCAGGTTCAGGTTCCATCGCTGACATTGATGCTGCAACAGTCCCTGCCAAGTGTTCAATAGAACTGTTTAAGCAAACCAAAGTGTACTCTTTATTTGTTTTCATTCAGAGCCCAATTCTGACATGAGGCCTGACAGTCTCCTTTTATAGCCACAGTATCCTGTATCACACACCTAGTGGGTTACATTTCCGACCAAAAGGCAGTGTAGTTGTTGCATGCTGTGTTGCTGTGGTTCCTGTTTGAAGTTGAATCTAAATGCATAGGCTATTATAAATATTTTTGAACTCCAGAATTCTCTCACCAAGCCTGTCCCTGCTGAGAAATCTGATCAAGCCTGTTTTGCTCACATAATTGACAGTTGACAGTAGGGGTGGGATGATATGGGTTCCTCACGATACGATATATATCGCGATATTAGGCCCTCAATAACGATAATATCACGATATTCGATATATTGCGATATATCGATATATTGTATGAAATTTCATCAATGATATATCACGATATCTGCAACTACAAAATACTTGGAACTGAAAAAATGCAGCATTTTGTATTCCCACAAAGCTGTTTGGAGACTTTGGACAAATCACCATCCAGTAATTCACTTCTGGTTGCTGTGGAATCTGAGTGGGATTTGCTTTATTTTAGCTGTCATTTCATCCTTTTCTAAACATTGTTCATCACTTCATTATGAACAACATTTCAAATTTCAAAAAAAGAAAAAGATATCGATATTTTAATAATCAATATCGATTATTTATCGCGGGAGGACGTATCGATATATATCGCCATATCGATATTTCAGCACACCCCTAGTTGACAGTGACACAGTGAAAGCAGAACAGTGGTCTCTAGACCTCAGACCACACAGACTAGTTGTTGTACACAACTGGAATGCACCTGCTGAGCTGCATTATGTACAGCACACTCCACATTTTAAGAGGCTGGACTTTCTCTCTGTGTGTGTGCTTTCTTGCATTCGTGTATTTTCTTCCACACAGTCTCTATGCACATGCCCAGCTGCTGCCTCTGTGTGACATACTAGCGTGGATGTACTTGTACATCAATGACTGGGGGATGTACTTGTACTTCAAGCTGCCTCACGCCATACATGTGTCCCTGCACATGTCCAACTGCTCCCGCTGTTTTTCAGGAGACCAGATACATTCACATACACAATTACACATACACAATTACACACATTGTTACACAGAGGGACAATTTCCAATGCTGTTTCCTGCCATGCCGTACTTTCGGTACATCTTCATCCTCATCATTATCGCCAAGTTCCTGAGGAAGGCGTGCTGTGGCTTGCTGCATCCTGTCTGTTCATCATGAGTGCCTGAGTATGCTCTCACATATTGATTCTTACTGATGGTAATTAACTGGGGGGAGTGTGTGCGTGCGTGCGTGCGTGCGTGCGTGCGTGCGTGCGTGCGTGTGTGCGTGTGTGTGTGTGTGCGTGTGTGTGTGCGTGACTGTGACCGTTTCCTCGTCTCACTACCTCTCTACAAACCAGCAGCCCAGCCAGCACTTGGGCAAATTAATTCAGTCAAGCAAACAGCTAAACGTGATTGCAGAGGGGCTGTTTGATACATTTATTCCAACGGGACCCGGGGCTGTTTCAATCTGAAATACACTGACTGCTCAGCAGCATACTACCACATGCCAGTGTAATATCAACAGGGCAGGAGGAACGGGGGTCCCCACCCATAAATATACATTTGGCAAACGAAATTGACGAAGAAATGAGTTTGTCTGTGGAAACATTGCATGACTAGTACTGGATCGTGTGGCTGTAGCATGAAACTAAGCTGCTCTGAGGAGGATGTGCAATTGTGCATTTCAGAGGTCAGGTCAGCTGTCACAAAATGCTAATTTGTTGTGCGTATTTCTGTATTCTTATGTAGTAGCCAAATACTGCACCATGTGCAATCATCATTCAACTAAAGACTCTTTTGCTTGCAGAGGGCAAATGGCAACAGCCTGGTTTGTGTAGCAATATTGAAGAAGGACATGGACCCAGAAGTACTGCTAGAGCAGAATTTAGAGTGAATCTTTATGAACAAGAGATACAGAGAACACTTCTTGCTCCTCCGTGTTGTATTTCATAACTAGAGAAGAGGTTTAAATGTGCATCTTGTTTTGCAAGTGATGAACAGTGAGTGCACTAGTTGTATATTCCTAGATTACCTCTACCCGACAAACCGTAATAATCACTGCAATGATCAGAGACGAAGGAATATTGGTGTAACTAGACAGTAGACAAGGAACATATGGATGAAAGACATGACATGAGGTCTTTGCCGCTTGACCGCATGAGGGCCCATGATGTCATTGGCAGACATTTGAAAATTCATCTCTTCAAATGCCTTCCATCCTTTCCGCGTAACCCCTGTCTCCCATTTTCAACTCCACCTGTAGCAGGCCATGTTATGCTATAAACATTGTGTTCTTGTACCGAATTGTAGGTTCTACATTATGATCTTGTTATACTAATTGAATAATCAAAAGTGTGAGTTACTATCGATATTGAAAGATCAAAATGCTGTGTTATCTGAATTATTTCATTGAATTATGAATATTATTTAGTTTCGGCCCCTCAACAACTAAAGCAAGTTAAGCAACAAGACAAGTTAAGCAAGTTACCGCAAGCCACGTACAGTAGTCAGAATGTAGTCAGAATGGCGGTATGTCGGAATGCTACTCTGTCCCCCCTTTTGTTACAGTTAGGTGTGTCCTACTGCTAAGTATGTAGTTTACAATTATAAATAGTATACTGTAGGTCAGTGGTTCCCAAACCTTTTCAGGTCAAGGACCCCCAAATTGACATTAATTATCCTGCAGACCCCCATTTGAAAAGATATGCCAGGGACCACCATAAGGAAATATTTTTACGGCTCTAGCAGTGATTCTCAACCTGTTTAATTTCAAGGACCCCCAGTTTGACCTGAATTAGGCTACAGACCCCCATTTAATGGCATTTCTATCTCTGAGACCCCCAATTTTAATTTAACTCTGAGAGTGTACAAACACTTGTACAATCTCACGAGTTACAGACCCGTAAGGGTCCATTCGGTTCCAAACTGTAATTTAGTTGGGGACCCCCTGAAACCCCCTGAAACCTCAAGGACCCCTGGGGGTCCCTGGACCCCACTTTGGGAAACACTGCTGTAGGTGATTGTGATGTGAGATTTCTCTAATTTGGTGCAGCAAACTTATACCAGTTTACCAGTGATATAATGTGACCTCACATGGTTTGAAAATAAAAAGTGAACTGACCTACTCAGGAATTTGTTTGCTTAAAGGCCAAAGTTCAGAGAAATTGGTAGCTTGCCACAGTTTGGGATAACACCCTGAATGATTCTTTGCAGCATCCCTTGCATAACTACAGCAACACAGGTCCACACACACACACACACACACACACCACCCAAATGATCAGTTTCCCCCAATATTGACCAGACAATTTGCACATTTCACAGATGAGTACCCATTATCTCTCTCTCTCTCTCTCTCAACTCATTGTGTCGGACACACATACACAGTCTTAGAGGCCACAGTCACACATACTGTACACACAAATACACACAGGATGCCTACACAGATGGCTTGTGTGATTTAATTACATCTCCCAGAGCCAGGAAGTTATCTGTAGCATGTCCTCACATACTTCGCCATGGCCTAAATCACAACACAAACACACAACCTGCACTGACTGCATGGGATGCTTCTCCTCATGACCTCAGTGCTGCGGTGTAAAGCTGCGCTTAATCGTACACCGCAGTAATGGCTGCGCCCATGGCACCCCTCCGTCGATTAGTCCAATCGTCTGGGTCCACAATCACATTTATGCTGCAACCCACCCTGCTTATTGTTTTGCTGCGGCACCTGCAGTGATGAAATGCAATAGCTATTGATGAAGTTCATATCTATTTTTTAAATCCCCAAATAACCGCTGAAGCCTATACTTTGTTATAATATGAATATCCGGAACAAACGGAATGGTAGGAGCGCACACCAGTAGTGGCGAGGTGCTGACCACAGGAGATAAAACTTTGACCAAAACGCACAGCTCGTAGTCACGATGCCATACCCTGAAGAAGGTAACCTGCTTGCCGAAACGTTGTTTTGTTAAAGTTTCTAGCATCGTGACTACGAGCTGTGCGTCCTCTTTTCTTTAGTCAAAATAATATTAATACCGAAATGTAGATCTATAGCTTGTACTATGTGCTAGCATACTAAACTGGTTAAGTCTAATTTAAGCTTCAGTGATAGTTTATCCTAAACGTCCTACCGGTATATAAATTCATAAATACAAGTAGTCTAGTAAACACATTGAAAGGCGATGGTGTACTGCAGTGTGTCAAATCTCCAGAACCATGTGTTACCCTTTCATCCACACTCGCCAACATGGAGATGAAGAAAGTCAGATGGTGTGTGTCACGTATATGGGGGGATGGGGGTGGGAGATCAGTACTGACCTCATACTGCCTATCGACCTCCTTTTTCTGGCCTTCCTTCTCTTCTTTCTCTCTGGCGTTCCGTCCCTGAGCTGAGTAGAGTAGGGTATTGTGTAACTCTGCTGGTTTGAGGAGACACCGATATTCCCCCTTCGCCATGGGACGTCCCGCTGAGGAACCCTCAAAAGATGATACTGGAAATTGGAGCCGTGTGCGTGTGTGCGTGTGTGCGTGCGTGTGTGCTTGCATGTGCGTGTGTGTGTGTGTGTGTGTGTGTGTGGCATACTGCATACGGGCTGGCAAATGTATTTTGTGTGAGGGAGGGGGTGCGGTGGGAGTGGCTGAGGTCTTCTTTTGGGAAATGGGTAACATGAGGATTTCCTAGACGGTTTGGTCAATACTGGGGGATAGTGATAGCTAGAGCTGTGTGTGTGCGTGCGTGCACGTGACATACAGGTTATGTTAAGCTATGTGATATGGGTTACAGCACCATTACATTAAGTGTCAACTCATGTTCATGTTCACTGTCACTTTGGGCTTGTGTCCTTGTGTGTGTGTGTGTGTGTGTGTGTGGGGGGGGGGGGGGGGGGGGGGGTATGCATGTCTGCAATGAAAGAAAATCAAATGAAAGACAAGAAGAAAAGGGCTCTCCCCACCCCCTGCCTTCTTGTCACATCTAGTATTAAAGCAGGCGAATTCATCAAAGTGTCTAAGACAATGCTAATACAGCCTTCGTCGCCTTTGATCAAACACTACCGTTTCATGTCCGAAGCATTCTGGCACGTTTTGCTGGAACAAGAGAACAAAGTAATGAAGAAAACAGAGGTCAAAGAAAACCACCCAAAAAAGACACTGTTGTTGTTTTCTTTTTTTTTGCATACAATTATGGTTTTTACTTTTTGTCACATTTGACTGGAGATGGAAAATTAGCTATTTGCAATGTCATACTCCATCATAATTGAAAATACAGGCCTGTACTATGAAGTAATTACCTAGGATATCTTTTCGTTATCCAGCTTCAGTGACCCTTAAAACCGCAATGATGCCAAGTGGTCCCAATATCACAAATCACACAAAACACACTGTGTGTGTGTGTGTGTGTGTGTGTGTGTGTGTGTGTGTGTGTGTGTGTGTGTGTGTGTGTGTGTGTGTGTGTGTGTGTGTGTGTGTGTGTGTGTGTGTGTGTGTGTGTGTGTGTGTGTGTGTGTGTGTGTGTGTGTGTGTGTGTGTGTGTGTGTGTGTGTGTGTGTGTGTGTGTGTGTGTGTGTGTGTGTGTGTGTGTGTGTGTGTGTGTGTGTGTGTGTGTGTGTGTGTGTGTGTGTGTGTGTGTGTGTGTGCGTGCGTGCGTGCGTGCGTGCGTGCGTGCGTGCGTGCGTGCGTGCGTGCGTGCGTGCGTGCGTGCGTGCGTGCGTGCGTGCGTGCGTGCGTGCGTGCGTGCGTGCGTGCGTGCGTGCGTGCGTGCGTGCGTGCGTGCGTGCGTGCGTGCGTGCGTGCGTGCGTGCGTGCGTGCGTGCGTGCGTGCGTGCGTGCGTGCGTGCGTGCGTGCGTGCGTGCGTGCGTGCGTGCGTGCGTGCGCGGTTTGGGCTCTATGTGCCAGGTATCCTTGTTCTATCTGTATCCTTGGTTTCAAGGGCTGAATTGACTAATTTCCCACCTCCACACCCCATGGATCTGGTTACTTTTGGCTGTTGTTAGTGCTAAACCTACTAGTTGGGATTAACGCCTGATTGAAACTTTCTTTGTCTTCTCAGTATGTGGAGGAGCTTGACTCACAATATACTAACTAGACATTTCAGTGCTGACCATAATCCAAAGTTGTTTGTTGGATTTTTTTGAGGAAGTTATTGAATGCAGGTTAGAGAAGTGAACTCATAGACCGCCTGGTCACTGGCTCACTCAGTGACCGGTGTCACTGGGTCAAACATGTCAAAATACTCAGAAGGAAGATGTCATGTTGCTGGCAGATGAGAAATGCTCTCCACTTCCTCAACCAACAAGGAGGTGCCCTTAGACCTGAGGCCGATTGTCCTCAGACGTTTTCGTGAGTCGGACCCCCAAATTGATTTGGCTATGGACCACCCCATCTGAAAATGTTTTGTGCCAGATTTGTGTTGAAAGAGTTTTTTTTTCAAAAATGTTCGTAAATAGCAGATGTGCTTGCACTGTGCGCCACAAAAGTGGCGCACACATTCTTGAAAACAACTGTTCTAAACCACTGTTCTAATAGAGTTTTCTGAAAAATAATGTTGCTATATGGCTAAAATCTAAAGGAAACAGCTTTCCCGGTTTTAATGGGTAGCAAGGCAGACTTTATAGTTTATTTCTTTGTTGAATCGCTGTATGTCCAGCACTGGGTGAGATTGGATCGCCTTTGCCCTTTAAGTAAGGCATGCTGTAATTTAGCCAGCTGCTCAGTAGTTTAGAGCAGGAGACTGATAAAATGCTGATAAGCTTGTTTAGTTTCTTTGTATTCACCTTGGACTGTGCAGTATACATAAACATGAATTTGTTTATGCTAAGGCTACTAGGGGCAAGCTGTCTAGAAGAGTCCACCTGTCACGCATACCGACCAATCAGCGCCACATTTTCTTGTGCATGCTGCCAGTAGACCAAATATTGTTCACATATTGCAAATATGTCTTTTGTGTGAATGTTTATAGCAATTCATAATCTTATAGCCACCGTCCTGCCATTCCTCAGTATTTGGGCAGGAGTGGTGTCATCAATATGACTTCTTCTTCTTGACTCTTATCAGACGCCGTCTTGTTTGGTTTTTCCACCAGTAGTGGAAAAAGTACACATTTGTGCTTAAGTAAAAGTATCAATACTGCACTGTACAAATACTCTGTTACAACAGTCTAGAATTTGAATTTGTAGAAGTACAAAAGTATTGGTATGAAAATGTGCTTAAAGTACCAAAAGTAGAAAGTACTATTTTACTATTACGATGTCACTATGTTTTCAAATGTCTAAGTCTTTTGAGAATAGCAGATCTACAAGCTCACAATGCGTCGCAATCCAACGCATTGTGAGCAAAAGTACAATATTTGGATCCAAGATGTAGTGGAGCAGAAGTAAAAGTATTGGAAATTGAAGTACAAATACCTCAAAATTGTACTTAAGTACAGTAGTTAAGTAAATGTACTTAATTACTTTACACCACTGAGGGTAACCACACACTGTACGATATCAGTTGTGTCAATGGCGTCTCAGACAAACTTTCCACGACGTCACGTGAAGGTCGCACATTTTCTTGACCGCTCTGGTCGTTCAGTGTATAATATAAGGGTCAAGGATGGCAGCCTGGGGGCACGGTGGTGCAGGCAGTCGGTCGTGCTGTCGCCTCACAGCTAGAAGGTCCTGGGTTCGGTTCCCGTCGGGGACACTGTGGTAGTCGGGCGTTGGGGGGCGTGTTCTCTCCATGGGACGCACCCATAGGGCGATTGGGCATTTCTGTGTGGAGTTTGCATGTTCTCTCAGAAAAAACAAAACAAATAACATGCAGTAATCCGGGTCTCTGTACTGCCTCCCCTGGTCAGCCGGGGCGCCTGATGGAGGGGAAAGGAACTGGTTGGAATAACGTGTTCCTTCCATGCGCTACGTCCTACAGGGGAAACTCTCCCCTGTGAACTTAGCGGCCTGCTCATTCCTCATGCATTGAAGAAAGCATGAGCTCAGTTGGGGAACCAAGCATGTTAGAAGATGCTGCTTCAGGCATGGACATTTGGAGAGGACATGTGTGTGAGAAATTATCAATCATATTGTAATGAAATTCACATGCAATAAGAGGAAATGAGCTTGGCGTGTTACTTTCCACACATTTGTTTATTAAGTTAACCCAACATTCTGGTCCTGTGTGTAAGTGTAAATGTAATGGCGAAGAGAGGAAAAAACGCAAACAGAATTAAATGAGTTCTTATTTTAATTTAAACATGGACAGAATGTATAATCCCTAACTAGAACAAAATGAGTAAAAGTCTATAGAGCATCGCAGTCCCGCCTCCTACCCTGGACCAGGAAATGATTCTCCGTTCATTTTCCTCATAGACATTTCAGAAAGTATTTATTTAAAGACGTCTACGCCGCGGACAAAGCCAACTCGTGTCGTGACAAATCATGACAACAAACACATTTTTTGGGGCCGAACAAATAATTAGAAAGAAGAAAAAAAACGGCAGGTTACAACACTTTTTTTTGTTGTTTTTCTTCTTTGTAATTATTTGTTTGGTCCAAAATATTGTTTGTGTTGTCATGAGTTGTCACGACTCGGGTTGGGTTGTAACCGTCTTTAAATAAATACTTTAAGAAATGTCTATGGGAAAAATGCATTGGGTTTCATTTCCTGGTCCAGGGTAGGAGGCGGGACTGCGACGCTCTATAAAGAGGGCTTCAGAAGCTACCTAATGAACATCTACAAGAGTCAAAACAACTTCCTACGACAGACAGCAGGTGTTTTAGCAGAGCGAAAGGGATTCTAAATGATAAACAGCACTCGGACAGTGTTGATGCAGACAGGCAAGTGAGGTGTCTCAAGGGCATGATGAAGCGACTCAACGGGAGTTATTTCCCCCCTGAGGTTATCAGAGCTCTGAACAAGGACAAAAAAACAAAATAAAAAAACAAGACAAAAGTAATTGCCTTCAATATGTAACACCCCCTTCATAAAACCTCTTGGATTTTGAAAGTCAAACAAAAGCATTAGGGGCCAGCCGCCAGCCTTAGCTCTCATATAATCAACTTTACTTGTGGCACACAGTGCAGAGTGCATTGGCCAAACGCCCATAATAACATTGGCATAGAGGTTAAATATTGTAGATCTAAAAAGGATTTAAAGGATTGTGTCTAATGCATTTATTTGAAAGCCTCTACCAAGCTCATTGTTGGAAGTAGCGCTCTACCATATAATATCTGCAAAAGAATACTGAAATGACAGACGGCTGCAAGTTTTAAATCACCACAGGTAATTTTCCCTTTAGAAGAAAATGTGTTTTCCGACAGCCTCCTAAATAAGCTATTGTTCTGCTGTGTACAAAGAGCTAGGCCTACAAATGAAGCTGTACGCTGCAGGATAAAATCTTCAATTTGAACCAACACCTGCACTGTCTACCCTGTGTCCTTTCTGGAAGAAATGATAATAACACTCGGCCAGCATAAATGATGCATGTCACTGCTTCTGGAATATGAGCCTCACTGAGACCTAGCCGCTCATTTTCTATTGTTCACTGTTATTGGGCTGCTGTTAAAACCCATTGATATAATCTCCAAGATATTGTATGTGGGCCATTTCTTTAAGGAGCTGTTTAAACAGCCACCCTCCTGGTATTGTGTACCTGTGCCTCGGACTGTTATGCAGGTATCTGCTGGCATTACAAGAACACCCAGACATCTAAAAGCGCCGAAACCACAGATGTGTCTGAGTGTGTGTGCCTGCAAATGTGTTAAGTGTTTTGTTTATATATGTGGTGTGTATCTGTCTGTCTGTATGTGTGTGTTTATGTGTTTACATGATCTATACTGTAATGGATTGTTTGTGGTCTGTCTTCTCCCTTATTTATTTTATTATTATTATGCCCTATAGCTCCCATAACTGCTGACCAGAATATACTGAGAATGTAATATGTCTGTGTAGCTCCATTGTTCCACTCACTAGCTGCTGTTTCTTTGGTGAGAACTTTTCCAGAGTTGTCCAAAACAACCAACATAAAGTAAAACAGAGCCGATGACTTATTCATGTGCGGAGCGGCCTGCGTCGTCAGGTTCCACACCTGAGGAACCACAGCAGTAAACAACAATAGACTAGGGCTGTTTCTGTTCTGCCGTTCTTAAAGAGATACCGACGTCGACCACAGTTTATCAGACCATATAATATAAATGTTCGAGAGTTATTTATTATTTATTATACGTCTTATCATGTTTAATTTACCAAGAGTTTAACTTGTGTGTGAAATTTCAGCTTTTAGTGAGTTTGATGGGTTTTTTGTTAGGCTTGCTTGACCCACATCCCAGTATCTGTACATAATCTTATATTAATAATTAATATTATAAATATATACCTAATTAACCACTTTCAACCTGGTCACCCTATTCTGGGAATGTCCTTATATGCCAAAAAGTTGTGAGCTTGCAGGGCTTAGAAGTACAACTGGCATTTGCTTGTTAAGGCTAGTCCTCCACACCAATGATTCGCAATGCAATGAGTTGCAACAACCACTTCCAAACTGCCCCGACCTACGACAGGGCATTTCAGACCTCTGCAATTTCGCAAATCATTCGTGTGAACTACGGTGCTTTAGATAACATCAGGTTTGTTGTGTATTGTGTATCACTCTCGTCTACTTCTCGTAGTCTGTAGTCATCATGAGTCTTCCAGTCACAGTCAATATATAATACAGTCAATATTGCTCGGGCACAATGCCTTGTACTGTAAACTGTTACTTTTCAGGAAATGTAACTTGTGTTCCAATGGATCCAATGCAGTTATTATTTACTACTCTTCTTAATATTTGGCATTGGTTAAATATTTATAAAACTCACAGATAGACTTAGCCACTTTCACCCTGCCGTCCCTATTTTGTTTGAGATGACACTGTCATGTGACGAAGTATGGTATTTATTTACACACAAAAAATACATTTGGAGATAATTCATAATGGCATATAAAAAAGGGGAAAAATACATTTAGAAAAAATAGATGGCTTTTCTGCCTTTATTGATAGTTTAAAGTGGAGATTGACAGGAAAGAGGGAGGGAGAGAAGGGGAGAGACACGCAGCAAAGGTCGTCATGAACGGGACTCGTCTGTCAGGCCAGAGCCTATATGTGGCATGCGCCTGGACCTTGGGTGCCCCGGACATATATTTGTTGTTTTTTAAGGTTAATCTTGCAGACTGGAGAGAAGGGTGTCAAACCCAGAACCCTGTGTGTCACCCGATTGCTAAGGAAAGAGGAAGGAAGGAAGGTGATGTCGATTTTTTTCTGTGCCGTAATAAAATAGTGTTCAGAAACAACAGAAAACCATGTAGCTCCATATCCACAGCAAACCATGTAGCTCCATATCCAAACAGAGTGCTGCTCCACACCTCAGATCATGAATAATTTGGTGGAAAAACCAAACTGGCTGTTAACTGCTGCCTGTTTTGAGGAAAGGGCACAATAGATTATCAGACAATGTGAAAGAATAGCCGTGTGTGTGTGTGTGTGTGTGTGTGTGTGTGTGTGTGTGTGTGTGTGTGTGTGTGTGTGTGTGTGTGTGTGTGTGTGTGTGTGTGTGTGTGTGTGTGTGTGTGTGTGTGTGTGTGTGTGTGTGTGTGTGTGTGTGTGTGTGTGTGTGTGTGTGTGTGTGTGTGTGTGTGTGTGTGTGTGTGTGTCGTACTGTGTCTGTACATTTGTGTATTTGTCTGTCTGCATGTGTGAATGAGTTTGTTGTAATGATATAGTATTTACACACATGAAACCACTAGCGAACAGAACACAACATACAGAAACTCATTCACAAATACAAGCACACTCTTCCCCTGCCTCTGTTCCCCCTGCCTGTCTCCTAAAACATTCTTTATTCTTTAGGTTGACTGCGTGCGTATATATACCGTACAGTGTTGTGTAATAATCCTGCAACGTTAGCGATGCCTATCTCTCTTTCTGTCTCCCTGTATATGTGACCGCCCCCAACAACACACGCTCACTTGTGCATGTGTGTGCGCTGCGCAGTACACACACACACACACACACACACCAAGAGAGTCATTGATCCCTGTCAGCAAGTCACATGCTTGGTCAACCATCCAGTGGCGTGTCCCAAGTGGGGCAGTGACTTGTAAAGGGGTTAGGTGGCATGACACTTATGCACGTGCGACGCCGCACGTGCGCACACACACACACACACACAGAGACACACACACACACTATAATAGGGCTGCCGCTGGCACCAATGCCATTTATTACAGTTGGGACATTCGGTTGGGACATTTCCGTACAAACCTTCAAAGGTTTGTTTTGTTCATGTATTTATTTATTCAGTGCCGTTATGTAAGCAAACGTACGCAATATCATTTTGTGGGCTGCCTCTGTGGATATATTGGGGTCGACAGGAGAAGTCCATGTTCCTTGATGATGGAAATATTTGATAGCATTTCGAAGATAAATAGGCCTACCGATCGCAAACACAACAGTGGTAATTAATGTAAAGCTTCCATGCTTTACTGCATGCTTTTATTATTTTGCCACAGCAAGCATCCACTATTCCAATCTGGCTGGCCCTGGTGCCACACCCCATCCGAGTGAATCGCATCACTTCAGATCCGCTGATATTGTGCTCTAACATGGTAGAAGACAGCCAGTCATCTGGTTGGTTGTATATCTGAGACGGCCTGCCGAATCCACACGAAACCAGTGGAACTGAGTACAACTAACTACAGCTGACCTCAGTGGAATTCTGCTGCCAAACCTCTCAAATTCTGCTGCCAAACCTCTCTGCTGCCAAACCTCTCAAACACCTTTTTATTATTTATTATGGTTGGTACATAAGATATGTTATTTGTTTTTACCCCAAGCTAAATATATTGCATCAAGTTGCTTTAATCTAATTTATAACAACCATTGACAACAATCTTCTTGAAATGAAACTAATTTAGTATGAAGCCAGAGCAAAATGGTCACCATGTCAACTAACTAATTATGGTCAGTTGATAGATATACCCCGGTCTTGTGGGGTCATGGCAGAAAAAAGCAGAGTAGGGCAGAGAGAGGGACGTTGTGCTGATCCAGACCAACTTCCTCACACAGAGCCGGCCATCTGGTGCTGTACCATGTTTCTACTGCAGGATCAGCTAGCGGATGCCCAAAGGGTTTCGTACGTGTTTAATCTGCTTTTTCATGATCATTTATACATGTTCTTGTTGTCGTCGTGTTTTTGTGTGACAGTATTGACTCATTAGCACACTAATTCAACAGTTAATTGAACGAATCAATAATCGATTATACAACATACTGTATTTTCACAATATAATTGATTTGGGGGGGCCTGTCCTCCTGGTGCCCTCTCAGATTAGGATCAAACTACAAAGAATGCGAACATAACTCAGTCACAAGTAATCAACTATTTAACGGGTGCACGGCTCAGAAGAGATCGATATCGGCAAAAGAATGCCAGCTCTCATGGCCAAAGCTGCTTCAGCGTGATATTAATGATTATCACGCTGAGGAAGGCTTCAGCCTAATGCATTTGTGTGGTTGTATTCACAGCCTTATCTAGAAGCTTTCTGACTAAAAAGTTGTTCGTCTACAGCCTCCCTAATTTTAGCTTTTTGTTCTCACTTTCTCCTAACTTACATCTCTCGCTTTTCTCCTCTCTCTCTCTCTCTCTTTCCAGTCACTGTTTGTTTCAGTCCACCATCTGCTGCAAGCTAGGAAACCGTCTCATTCGAGCGCATTTGTGTGCCCATGCGCTTTGTGTGCACGTTCGCGTGCATGTGTGTTGAGCACAGTAAAGTTTCTGTGAAGCTCAAAGCAATACTTCCTAGGAAAACTTCAAGGAATGGGGGGGAATATGTTTGCGTTCTAATTCCTAACTACATCACCAGCATTTGTATTGTTGTCACATCTACACAGTGAATAAATAGTCTCATTAAAAAAACAAAAAAATAATGATTACCATCGCTGTTGCATTGTTTAGTTCATATTGTGCAGTAATAAATCATTATTTCAGTCAGGCTAAGTTGCTGGCTGACCCGAACGGAGAGTGTTGATAAGAGAGCAGGTTTGTTGGATTCATACAAGAATCCACTAATATCCAGTTGTCTCTGGCCACCAACCACGTATGAACACGCACGTGCGCACAATGACACACACTGTCTGTCTCTCTCGCTCTCTCGTGTGTGTGTGTGTGTGCGTGTGCGTGTGTGCGTGTGTGTGTGCTTGTGCGTGCGTGCGTGCGTGCGTGCGTGCGTGCGTGCGTGCGTGCGTGCGTGCGTGCGTGTGTGTGTGTGTGTGTCAGTCAGAGACAAAGAACCTGATGACTGGTGGTGACACCTTAGACGAGTACAGACATGTCTGCGGTGGAAGTATTTATATTGCTCTCATCTCCTGTGTGTAATCAAGGCCCGCTGGGTGATGGTGCCAGGTTACCTCCATCATCACGGAAATCTCGGTGGACACAGGCTAGCTAAAAAACACCACACACGCACGCACTCTCACACACACACAAAATCAAACAAAATGTGGTATGCATGGATTCAAGGTCTCAGTCTCCACGACGGATTTCAGTCATTTGAATTTCATAGAAGCCAGCATGTCTTCTATCGAAGCATGTTGTGCAGCGAAAATATTTTAAGATGAGATCATTTGAAGTATAGTCAAGTCAAACTAGTTCAGAAGCATCTTCCATAATACCCTAATGGTCTCGGATATTTCATAAAAATCGAAGGTTAACGTCACCGGTTGTCAGTATGTAGAACAGCAGGAACTTACAATATTACTAAAACATTATAACTTTACATTATTGTGTTAATTGTTTAGGAAGCAGAGCTAGTGTTTGATGGGGCTCCTTTCACTCTGTTTGACACATCGCACATTAGAACATGGTCATACAAAATGTTTAATTTGTGAGATTGTATTTGGCTTTAATCCATCATGGGTATGTCACAGTGTTTATGCTGGTCTGTTTTCATGCCATATTGTCAGCCTCTTCCTTCCACATCTTTCATTCCCTTTCATTCATCTTTTTAAGGAATTCTATTATTATTTAATGTGCCTTTGGGGTGCTCCGTAATTTTGGGCAGGTCATTATAGGCGAAAATTGTAAAATATTTTTTAAGAAAAGGTAGCAGATCTACAAGCTCACAACATGAATCGTGACATGTTGCTTATAGATCAGCTATTTTCACTATCCATCGTACAACGGGGGGTATTATAAATGGCAAAAAACAGACGATCTACAAGCTCAAAGCACTACGTGTGGTGTGTGCTTTGTATTGTAGATTCCTATTAAGGCTATTTTCTTTTTCTTTTTTCCATTTCACAATACGGGGCCTTGGCATGGAAAAGTTTGAGTCAGACAGACACATTGAAACAATGTGAAAGCTATGAAATAATTATTCAAGAGGGGTGAAACATACCAGAGATGGAGGAGAGCATATTGGTTAAAGAAAGAATACTGTCTATGGATTCTCTGCATCGTCCTTGAATGAGTCATGAGTCCTCCATCTGTGTCATCTCAATCCTCCATACATCTAACTAACTTGCCAGTATACTTTCTACCCCTGGCTGCACCTTTCTGTACCTGGCTGCACCTTTCTACCCCTGGCTGCACCTTTCTGCACCTGGCTGCACCTTTCTACCCCTGGCTGCACCTTTCTGCACCTGGCTGCACCTTTCTACCCCTGGCTGCACCTTTCTGCCCCTGGCTGCACCTTTCTGCCCCTGGCTGCACCTTTCTTTAAACAGTACAAGCACAGCACATGATTGTTGGCTCACTTGGCTGGGCCTGGGCGTGTGTTTTGAGTAGATTGTGCTACTTGATATTAGAAAGGTGTGTGTGCCTCTCTCGGTCTTCATATTTTCTCATACATCATTCTAGTCAGAACTCAGAAATATGATGAGGCTATTAGCTCTGACCCTTGTGCTCCTGAATATCAGTTGCTTATTGCTGAAGGTTGAGAGAACCATAACCATGAGCTAATTTTGCAATATTTTGGGTCACCAAAATGTAAATGTGGATAATATACACAGTGATGTTGTCTACTGTTGCATAATATTTAAGATAAGGGAAGGATCGAAGACCAATTGTTGCATATAAAATGCAGAAGGGACAATTAATGATTTACTAACGATAAAAAGGACTGTATAATACAGTCAGGCATAGTATACTACTATGCCTGACTTGATTGGAGGGCTCCATTACAGTCTCTGTCCCATAAAAGCCGAGCTCTGATCTCTGCAATTTCGCCAAAAATGATGAGCTAATCATGGGCTGACCTCAGAACCCTGCTTGTGAAAAATAAGTTAAAATTGCCCCCACCCCACCTCAGGACACACACACACACACACACACACACACACACACACACACACACACACTGTGGGCAAGTGCCAACTTGCTTATTGGGGGAAAGTTAATTTCATTGTGTTCTCTCCTCAGGCAGTGCGGAGCAGGTGCATCTTCAATACAGGAGGGACAGGGCCAAACAGTGGCCTATACAAGGATGGATGTAGTGATATAAATGTTGTTTTGCAGTGTTTTTGGTGCCTACCTTTCTTTTCCTTATTGCGTTTTTGATATTATTTGCCCGCTTGATTTTTCATCTTTCTTTCTTTTTTCATTAATTTTTTTGTTTGTTTATCACGTGTGAAAACTAAGCTAAACTGAAAGGTTGGTGGATATTGCTTGTGGCATTGTCTGTCGTGCTTTAGTTGGATGGGAGAGTGAAGAGTGACAGAAACATGAGAGGGGATGACACGCAATGAGAGAGTTTTAATGGAACGTTGTTCCGTAGTCACTTTGTAGTTCAATATTTTCCTCTATGTAATCATTCTGCCTGTCATGCTATTGTGTAACTCCAGTCAATATAAAATATGACAATGGTAAATAGGTAAGCAAAATGGATGTGAAAACATAGTGTACGCCTATGTATGGCTTTGGATGGAATAGTCAACAATGAAAAGTTTTCAGCAAATCCTAAATAACTTATCTCTACAATATTTAGGCAAATTTTACCAAACCAATCTAATAGCAGATCTCAATGTTTAATGTCTGCTGGGCTTGAAAGCAAGCTACCGTATGTTCATGGGAGATGTATTCACTGAGCAACTTTTTGCTATGATTAATTTCAATGAATACTTGAAGTACCTTGCACATTCCTCACATGGAATTGCTTGGAAGTTAAGTCTTTGCACCGTTACCAGTTGGGTTACTGAGTTGTTCATTGACATTTGGTTGCATCTCAATGGTACCCTGGGTAGTACACCCTCAATGGTACCCTGTCCCTATAGGGGGATTTTTAACTGTATATCCTAGTGCCTATGATTATTTACTATAGTCCTACTAGACCCCAGGAAATTACATCTGGCCACAGTAGTTGTTTTCTGTGTGTCTGAACGAACGACGGACTACTAGGGGGCTGCCGTACTGTGTCGTAGGCTCAATATGTCACCCCTCTTCACATTCAATAGAATCCTGTGATCTTTTGTGGCCAGATGTAATTTCCTGGGGTTTAGTAGGACTATAGTAAATAATAATAAAGAAATCTCTAAAACTAAAGAAAGCAGGAAATGAAAACAAATCAACACTGATCTTTTACTTTCTCTAATAACAACCTATTAAACATGAACCTTGGTTGAAAAAAAACCCAGACTCACTTTTGCTGCAAGCGGTAGCCTATAAGGCAGCCTTTATTCCCACAGACCAAATTCACGTTGGCAGTCAAAATGAAAAAGAATGCCTACGCCATTCATTACATTTCTTCCATACCTCTCTTGCTCAAATGTGGTTTTCGTAAATTAGTTACTGCATTTCCATTTGCCTGCTGCTAAGCCGGGTGCAGCACAAAATGGCCTCTCTTCAATGTCAGACTCCCATTAAAGGTCTGTGGCTATTGAAGGCTCCCCTAGATGAGGCTTTTCTTTCCCCACATGTGCGGCTCTCTGAGGTAATCTATCGTCCGCCGAGCTGTCAGCAGGGTTAATATAGCCACTAAGGATAGCAATGCATGTTCAGTGACTGGCTACCAGCAGATAGGTTGGCTAATGACACCTCAACAGTTCACAGGAGAGGAGAATAAGTGGGGGGGGGGGTGGGGAGAGCGACAGAATTCAAGTTAAAGGAGTGCTAGATAGCAGAGAGGGAGAGCGAGATGGATAAATGGAGGGAAAGTGGTTAAGGAATAGAGGGGTGGGAGTGGAAAAGGAGATAGTGAAAGAAAGAGTCGGAGGGCGGGGGACGAATAGATGCATTTAATTATGTTTTTCTATATGATATTGTATTACTCGACGACACTGGAAATGAGTTTAATTACTCGGTGTAATTTCGAGAATAAACAAAACTTGAATTGAATGAAAAAATGTATTACTGTATTAGTATTGCTCGGAGAAGGCCTGGGCCATGGCTCAATGATCCAGGCACCTTGGCTGGTAATCCAGTCTGGCAGTGTGCCGCGGGTTCAACTCCCGATCCCGACGACCTTTACTGCATGTCTTCCCCCCCATCTCTCTCCCCATTTCTTGTCAGCCTACTGTCTGTCCCTCCATAAAAAAATATAAAATAAAGGCGAAAGCCAAAAAAATATATATATATTGCTCGGAGAAGTGTGCATTAACCACATGAACCCTCGCTTCCCTATTCTGGGGGACCAACAGTGAAAATAGCCGATCTACAAGCTCACAATGTGTCACATCGCACGCATTGTGAGCTTGTAGTTCGGTTAATATAAAAAAAAGAGTTGACCAATTTAGTATCAAACCCCAGGGGACATAAACGTAAACTTGTCAAATCAAATCAAATCAAATGATCTCAGAAGCTGACCAAATTGCTGTACAGGCATGAAGCAAACGGAGCATCAACAGCGCCCATCGGCGCACAGACACATGAAAAACATCATTAGAAACATATAAGTATATAGGATTTAAGTGGTTAATGCTTGATGCAGTATCCCACATGAAGGATTAATGGTTTACTGCGCGTATGCGTGCACACTACGCAGCTCGGCCACTTGTTCACTGATGACCTGCTTGTTGTGACTCAGACGATGACAAATGGCACGGTAAACACTGCACCTGTCCCCAGCCAACACACACACACACACACACATACACACGTACACAGTGGCCCCCCTCCCCCATCCTAGCTCTGTTTCATAACCATTCCCATCTCCTTGTTTTTGGCAAAAGTGAGCAAACACAAACATTGAAGACAAAAGTGAGGACGCAAATTGTGATTGGCCAGAATGAGATGATGTATGATGATGATAGCACCCCTCACTTCACACGGGTGTGATTTTTAAGGGCCTCCTATATACAGCTTTTGTCCCACAAAATGTCCATTTACATTTATGCCATTGACAATGAAGGGAACATTTGGTCAAATGTCTGCCAAATATCACATACATTTGTGGCGACAGGCATTCTGACACAGATCTGATTTGTTTTTCTTCAAGGTCACTGCCTGATGGTCCAGTGCTGATCACATTTGCTGGTTGTAATTCCTCTCAGCCACACATGTGGTCTTCAAACAACCTCTTGGCCACTGAGATGTTTACCTCTGACCAGAGTGGGATTAGCATAGCATGTAGCAGCGTTCTGACCCAGACCCAGATCGAAATGGGTTTGTGGTTTAGATGTTAAGACAGGGACATGTCTCATAGGGCGGTGCAGTCAGTGGCAGTGCAGTGAGTCACCACGGTATACAGTTGTAGTTTGTGTTTGTAGTTGTACTGTAATGTCTGCTATAAATAGCCACAGTCGGGTTGACTCTGTGTTAAACGGCTAGCGCTCTGCGGTCAGGATTTATTTGGTGTCACTGGAGTGTGTCACTTTCTAAATATGGGTGAGTGAGTGAGTGCATATGCTTGATGAGTTGGGGGGCGTTATTCTCAATTGGGTTTTTGCATCTGAGCCTCCAATGCATTCCCTTGGAGTAGCGTGCGTGCGTGCGTGCGTGCGTGCGGTGTGTGTATGTGTGTGTGTGTGTGTGTGTGTGTGTGCGCGCGTATTCTGCATGTGTTTGTGTGTGAGACAGGATGGTCCCTGGAGGGCCTAGCTATGTGTTCTATAAATAGACAATGATGCGTGGCGCTCTCTCCACTACCCCTCAGCCCCCCCCCCCCTCCCCCCAGCCAAGACTGGTTGCCCTGGATCCCTGCTGGCCACTGTCACACTAATCTCTTTCTATGCATGTCCACTTCTCTTTGTACATGTAGGTCTCTCTCCCCCTCTCTCTCTCTTTTCTTCACTCGGGCACCACACGCACGCACACACACACACACACACACACACACACACACACACACACACACACACACACACACACACCAAAGTGCTTGCAAACAGAACTCTGCTTCTGTCTACTATGTCATTGAGTATGTGCATGTATTCCCACTGCCCAGCCTACACACACGTCTTTGAGATAACATGACCGTGTGTGTGTGTGTGTGTGTGTGTGTGTGTGTGTGTGTGTGTGTGTGTGTGTGTGTGTGTGTGTGTGTGTGTGTGTGTGTGTGTGTGTGTGTGTGTGTGTGTGTGTGTGTGTGTGTGTGTGTGTGTGTGTGTGCGTGTGTGCGTGTGTGCGTGCGTGCGTGCGTGCGTGCGTGCGTGCGAGGCGATAATTATAGCTACTAGATAGAATGACATGAACACCAGGTGAACGCAATTTACATTTGTACTTAGGTTCCAAAGCAGCAGTAATCAGCGGTCCCTAAGGAAGGCTGAATAACCCCGGTGCTGACATTAGAGAAAGGGCTTGTGAATTGAAGGTTGCTGGCGTGGAAAATTGTTGGGTAAACTGAAAGAATAACCACTTTCCAGCCTGCACTGAAACCCCATTACTTTAGTGGTGCTTCCTAGTGGTCAGCTATACGGCCCTGAAGGTGAACCAGTGACAAGGGAGAGGAAGGAGAAGTCATTCCATATCTGGACTATGGTTTTATTGTCTACTCCGTCACACAGCTATTGAGAAAGAATGCTGTTTGAGTGTGATATTTATTGTATTTAGGTGGATTTATGTACTAAAAGCACAAGTTGCCGAGTATTTGTGAATAAGTTAGACAGAATTTATTTAATTTAACTTCTTTCTTGGTCTGAATTAGACTGCAAGGTTCAACTTGCACTTCACTTTAATTGTCATATCACAAGTTAACAGGTGTAAAATTATTGTTTTTGTACAGCTTCACCTACAAATTGCACAATTAAATATAAGTAGATCGGTACAGTATATTTGTTTTAGCGAGATCCGCTGATCCGACCAACTTCTCACTCACTCGGTTCCCGTGCAGATTTTTATGCCGATATATGGAGATCCCTGACATTAATATATGCCATATTATACGGATATGGACATATTCGTCAGAGCGGCGGTGGCGGGTTTGGACAACTGAATCTCTCCACACGTATACAGTGTACATATTGATCAGATCGGCGGGTATGGTATGGACAACGCCTATTTTTTGCTTATTATTCGTTATTTGGCACATTCATTGTAGGACATGTTTTAGGATTTGAGTCTTACAAAGTTACGGTAACTCTCACGCACATATTTTCTTTCTTGCTATTTCACACATTTTGTTTCTTCCCCTCTCTTCCACAGACTCTTTCTCTCTTTCACTCTTTCTGTTTCCTTTTGTCTCACCCCCTCTGTGATTTCTCTCTGACACATCACACACACACACACACACACACACACACACACACACACACACACACACACACACACACACACACACACACACACACACACGCACTCAAAGGTGGCTGTGGTTAATTGTATGGTATTTAAGTGGGCCCTCCAGATGTGGCCCCCATTCCTTAAATGAACGCTTTGTGCTCATGGGAAGAAGAGGGAGGGGTTGAGAGGAAAGGGGCTGGTGGTCACTTCTTTTTGCACAAGACCCCCTATTCAGGGGAGTGCTACCTGACTCTCCAGCAGACTGCATGAGTGTGTGTATGCATGCGTGCGTGCGTGCGTGCGCACATTTTGCGTGTATCCACGTGCGCGCGGGTGTGTTGAAAAACAGGAATGACAGATTGTAAAGCACAGAGCATACAGTACACTTGGTGTGTTTTGATAGTCCTGTTAGTGATGTTGTTGACTAAAGGACCATGAAGAAACAGAGCTATACATAAATCAGAAATGACCAGTGGTGGAAAACTTACTCAATTGTTTTACTTAAGTAAAAGTATCAATACTGCAATGTAGAAAATTCAAGTAAAAGTAAAAGAGCTCATTATGCAGAATGTCCCATTTCAAGTTTTCAAATGTATAGCAATCTTTTGAAAATAGCATGCAACGCATTGTGAGCTTGTATAGTCATACAAGGTTTTCTGTAAATTAATACCCTACTTCGTTGTACAAGTGCGGGACAGAGAGACAGAGAGAGAGAGAGAGAGAGAGAGAGAGAGAAGCCTAGTTGGCAGTGCTCGTCTTAATGTGGCCAAGGTCGTGATCAGCTGGGTAAACCGATCCCTGTCCAGAGCATAAGGCTAACCGCTAACAGTAAGCCCAGGTGTAGAGGGATGAAAAGAGAGGGGGGGGGGGGGGGGGGGGGGGGCGGTGGAGAGAGGCAGCCAGACAGAAAGAAAGGGGTAGAACAGGGAGAGAGAAACGGGCTAAATGTCCAGCCGGACTGACACTCGCAGTAAAGAGCTGATTGGCCAATAGAGATAAGCATCTCTCGTTGCCGCGTCGACCATTGAGCAGCTTGTCTGTCAAATGTCTGTTCCCACGGAAACAAAGGCTCCCCTGTCCCCCCCTCCTCCCCACACCCTTGAGAAGGTTTTCAAAGACTCGTCTGGAAAGTTGCCATTATATCTCCTTCTCTGGTCATTGTGGTGGATTTGTGTCTGGGTGTGCGTGTGTGTGACTGTGTGTGGTTAATCTTGTGTGTGCGGCCGTGTGAGTGCATGTAAGTGTATGTTTGTGGGTTTGCCTGCCTCGTCTTCTCTTTTTGAGTGGTGCCTAACCGCTCCAATGAACAGCTATGTGTGTCTGTCTGCAATTTCGCTGGTTGCGCTAAAGTGGCACTGTTGAGCAGCCTAAAGTGCTACAGTACAGCTGTTGAGCTTCACACTGACCACCACTATAACCATAGTACAGTACAGTACAGTACAGTACAGTACAGTACAGTACAGTACAGTACAGTACAGTACAGTACACACAGCCTGCACCGCTCAGTTCACACAGGTGTAATTCTTTGACAGAAATGTCAGATTCACAAGGTCTCTAATAGGCTTTTTCCCGGGACATCTTCCCTGTCTTAATCTTGCAGTCCTCCACTGGCCTACTGTACAGTACAGTGCCTATTCCTGTTGGGAATAACAGGCTGCTGGGGCACGGGTGGTACTACACTAACTTTAGTGACGTGTGTGTGTGTGTGTGTGTGTGTGTGTGTGTGTGTGTGTGTGTGTGTGTGTGTGTGTGTGTGTGTGTGTGTGTGTGTGTGTGTGTGTGTGTGTGTGTGTGTGTGTGTGTGTGTGTGTGTGTGTGTGTGTGTGTGTGTGTGTGTGTGTGTGTGTGTGTGTGTGTGTGTGTAAATAGGGTGCGTTTTGCGTCCCAAAACGCACTTTATAGTTTTGGGCCGCACTTCAAAAAAACCTCTGCGTCCACGGGATGCACTACTGTACTCAGCGTACAGTAATAATAATCCACGTGGGGAAAAAAATCGCGGAAAAAAAAATGCGGTTAAACAAATAATCTACGGACACTATCATTTTGCATGGCCGCATGCGACCTCATCCTACGTTATACACGATAAAATCCACGTAGGACTCGTTGTAGAACCACTAGTTTGTAAGTTAACAACAACACAGTCTGACGGGCGCCGCCATCTTGCTCAGAGACGAGCGCTGAGCGGAGCGCAGCCTGGAGACCAGAGCCGTTTAGAGAGAGAGAGTGACGACAACATACCGTTCAGTGACTCATGAAGCTCCGTGAATAAACAGTGAACGGGGTTGTCGCAACTCTCTCATCTACACGGCGCTGCCTCCGACAGAAAGACAGGCGAACATTTTTGAGCATGACAAACAGAGTAGACCCGATTGAATGGGAAACACACGTTGTGTACTGTAACAAACGCCGACACTGTTGTATGTTGTGCGTTGTGGACCGGTGCCACCACACATTAACATGCCCCCCCCACCCCCCAAAAAAGAAGTGCCAAAGCCAACTGCAGGGCAACAAAACATATTAGCAACCCTATTTTCTAAATCTAACATCATCTGCTAATGATGATGATGTGTGCTGCTGTGCACAGCCTACCTCCTCCATGACTGCTTCTACTTAATCTCCAGGTTAGTTTTGTAGCATTCATTTTTATTTTGTATGTATTGTGTAATGTGTCATAAAAACAACATTATTAACAGTTAAAACTGGCAGAATTATTATAGATTTCATATAGCCAAAGTAGAGCATTTTGTTTTAATTCTAATTTATTTTGCTAGCTTTAGTTATAATAATAATTTCTTCTTCGTTTTCTACATAACCACATTATAACCATATAAGAAATGGGAGTTAAATGCTGCAATTTGTAAAAAATGGCAAAATATGACTCTTAAACGTCGCTGAAGTGGGACTCATCAAATGTCCCTGGGACTCATCTAAAATACCACCCCTGCATCCCGGGACTCATTACATTGAAAACCTATTTACATCACTGTGTGTGTGTGTGTGTGTGTGTGTGTGTGTGTGTGTGTGTGTGTGTGTGTGTGTGTGTGTGTGTGTGTGTGTGTGTGTGTGTGTGTGTGTGTGTGTGTGTGTGTGTGTGTGTGTGTGTCTCA
>NC_136806.1:19665919-19708419 GCF_951216825.1 Electrona antarctica
GTGTGTGTGTGTGTGTGTGTGTGTGTGTGTGTGTGTGTGTGTGTGTGTGTGTGTGTGTGTGTCAATTCAAACTGTATAGCACATTTCCGGGAAGACCATTGTGCTGCACAGTAAATGCATACAGTATAGTTTACGGTAAGTTTGCTAGTGTGTTTGTTGGTCTGTGTTATATCACTGTTATATCTGTGAGTGTGTGCGTGCGGGTGCTCCTTCGCGTGCATGCCCCCAAACAGTGGCCCGTGGACTGTGTAACATCTGGATGGGGGATTGTTAAATTGTTTGAATGAAGCGAGTCATTAGTGAAATTAATCAACAGAGAAGAGGCAGATGGAGGCAGAGAGAGGAGGTCCCCTAGAGCAGGCATGAGGCAAGCCTGTGTGTGTCCACACACACACACACACACACACACACACACACACACACACACACACAGCCCAGAGATCACTTATATGCTTATACAACACCAGCAGTGTAATCTTTTCTGTCATTTTTGAAAAGAGCCATTCAGTGGAGACACCAACGGGCTGTGTCCAGGGCCACTATTGGGTCCAATTGGCCCCTGGCCTATCCTCTTATTTGTTTTACCTGCTATGAGGCCAACATCAGGTACAGGAGAGATGTTCCAACCCCAGGGTACACACACACACACACACACACACACACGTACATAAACATGCACATACACTTCCATGACTGTGCTCTCTGTTCACCTCGTTTCTCGGAAATCACAGCTGCCTGAACATTTCCACTAATTCACTAAACAAACATAGAATAAAGATTAACAGTGAAGCAACTGAAACATGTCCAGAAACAACAAAGGCCCCAAGGTACATTTGTATAGAACGACAAATTATTTTAATACATTATTGTAAAATTATTCATTAATTTCTTTCGAATCACCAGGGCCAATGTGCGTGTGTTGGTACGTTTGCCAGTAAAGTAAATACAACCTATTTGTTCAGTCTATTTGAGATAAGACTTTTATCAGCCACAAAACCAGTGTGGCAGTGTGCCAGTCATTTATCAATGTGGTTATTTGATAGCAGTGTTATGAAAATCGGGCTTTATTGGGGGTGAGGCAGTGTTTGTGTGTATCGAGCATTTTTGTTTAGTGATTATAAGAACCGCTTTCTAGTTTCCATTCTTCATTTTTCCATTTCTTGCCACAGCAATGTTTTTCTCCACCCCCCAGAATTTCCTGCATCTGATCCCCCTGTGGGTGAGCCGCGGATGATGGAGCGGCGGGTTCAAGGTCTTTGGTACTGTAAATAACCTCATGCAGGGCAGAGGGAGCGGGCCGTCACAGTGGGTTAGTGTTAAAGCCGGGGCCCCACCGGGGCCAGGCTCCTAGCTGCTGCTGACTGGCAATCAGTGGTGCACAAACTATACAATCAATTCTAAATGTACAAATTACAATGTACATTTTGCTCATTTTGCTGTATTGAAATGTTGGACAGCCCCCCCCCCCCCCCCCAACCTCTCACCCAAAGAAAAAAAAATCACACCCGTGTGAACTGAGTGGTGCAACTCCCCTCTCCCCTCTGCTCCCCGAAACCCTGCTGCTAAGCCGCCGTGATTCCTCCCATCATGTCCATATCTATCTGTGTTAATATTCCCTGCTGTCATCACATGTCCGTGCCTCGCCGCTTTCTGCCGGCATGACAAATGCCGGCGTCATGAACAGCCTCCAGCATCTGTGATGTAGTTAGGCCCGGGGAATGCGTTCCAGTGGCCTCCACGGGAGGATAAAAGCTGCACTCTGGCAAGCCGCAGAGTGCTGGCCACATCGACCCGTCTGGGTCCTGGGTCGCAGTCCGGGTCAAGTGGTTTAGAGCTCTGACAAACCACTAAATGTGACCCGCGACCTCGTCAACCGGTAGCTGGATTCTCTGTCTGTTATGTCTCAAACTCTGAGACTGTATACACTACAGCGCCGCCCCATTTCCAGTTGTCTCTCTCTCTCTCTCTGGTTCTTCTGTCTTTCTCTCCGTCTCCATCACTGGGCTCTGGCTGAACTCTGTCTTTATTCTGTCATTGTCCCTTATCTTTCTATCAGTCATTCTCCAGGCGGCCTTCCAGCCAGTGTCCCCCCCCCCCCCCCCCCCCCTCCCCCAAGTGAGTCTCCTGTCTGTTTTTGAGTGGTGTAAACCACTCCTACAACTGGCTTTTGTGTGCAGAAAAAATGACCATGGTTGCTATGTTCAAAATAATTTCTGACGTAATTAAATCACACCCGGGTGAACAGGGTGAACATAGCAACCGTGGTCATTTTCTCTGCACACATTACGTCAGACATGATTTCATTACCTTACACCACTCAGTTCACACGGGTGTGATTTTTAATATATCTGTCTCTCTATTACATAACTGCTTGAGCGCAATTATTTGAGCTAATCACAATTATTTTGCGTAATCATTAGAATTGTTTCCATTCATCTGTATAAAATTGGATGGATGAAATGTCACAGAAATAGAAATGTTGAAATCACAATTCATACAGTACATTTTCCAAAATGTCCACTACAAGCTCATAATATAGCTTATATAGTTTCTGTATTTTTTTAATTATTAGGTATATAGCCTGTTTTGGCTATATATATTTTTGATTATTGGTACTGGTCATTGGTCAATGGTTTATGTATACACAGTCAAGGCAAACAGAAATATTTGCCTTTTTATTTATATGTTCCAGTTCAGAAACTTGTAATGAAAGTTAATCTTCAACTAAAATATCATGATGGTGACGGTCTGTCTGTCTCGTCCTGGCTGCATGCAGTGCCAGTGCATGTCTCCTCTTTGTGGTCGTCCCTGATCTGCCTGTTCGCCTCCCGCTGGCAATCACTGTGGACATGTGTGAATGTCCATTCAGATCTGAGGACTCAATCAAAGTAAGGTCCACACACTGCACTGGGCAATGCTCCAAAGCTCTCTTCACCCCGTTCAACAATAGGGTTTAAGTGCGGTTGTAAGCCCTATACAGTATACGTCATCTGAAATAGCTGATCTACAAGATTACAACGTGTCACACCACAAAAAAATTCTTGGGTAATAATAAGTACTGATTCAGAGTTCTGACTAGCTTGAGGTGGTTTTAATGTGGTGTGTGGTGGTTGGCTTGCTGCCCATCGACTGTATACTGTACCTGCCGTGTGTTTATGGCATCTGTGGGTTGCCATAAACACAGTTGCTGTGTGTTTTTAACCTTCTCCTCATATGACCTGTCCGTGGGTTTGAACATACAGTCAGTGCGTAAAAGTTCACTCAGTCAGGAGTTTATCGATTCCAATATCACGATCAATTCTACTTATACAGTAGATACCGATATGCTTACATATAACAATACTCCTCTCTATAATTTGGAGGGAAAAAGTAGTCAATAGTGCTTTTATTATTACCTCGCCATTTGGTGAGGGGACCAATTGAATTGCAATATGCTTGGTAGTGGGGGAGGTAATGGCTCGAGCGGCCGCTTGAGAACCGAAAGGTTCCAGTCTTCCTATAGCCCCTATAACTGCCTTCCATGGTTTACTTCACCATTGGTGTGTGAATGTGTGTGTGTGTTAATGGGTGAATTAACACAATCTATGCCAATGCGAGAAATCTTGTCTTTTGTTGATTTCTATTAATCCAGAATTCATACTATTTTATATTTCCTTATGTTAGCTTCTTTTAGCTTCCTGTCGCTAGGCAACACTTGCTTCCATGGTGTGACATCATCGAAATCCAAAAACTCTTTAGTGGCTTTAGAGGCTCAGATTGAGGTGGGGTAAGGAACCTATCACGACCTCCCGGTTAACATATTAGCGTTTCTATCGCTAGATTAGGTGGCTGGCTGTGGCTCAAAATTGGCCGATTTCTACTTCCGGTTCACAGGGGCAAATCACGGGGTCTTCTTTGCAGCCTTTTTCGTGCATTCTGTTGGCACTGGCTCCTACAACCATCCAAATGTAGCCTAGTTATTAACAACAGCTTGAACAAAAGCCAGATGTAGGCCTATTTGGCAGTGCAGAAATAAAATTGCCTTGATGCATAACGAGCATTAACGAGCATCACAGACACACTCGCACACCTGTGACCTCAATATGATGGAATATGATTAAAGATTTTTGTGATTATGGTATCACATGCTCAATTGTTTTCCCATATCTTTGATTTGGGGGATGTGGGACAGTAGTGCTATTTCGGGACTGTCCCGCGAGATGCGGGACGGGTGGTCAGCTCACCCGACACAATTAGTGGTGGTCTCCAGGTTGCTCTTTGTCAGAATGTTGGTCCCTGGGTCAAAATCAGTTGAAAATCCCTGGGTTAATGTATTGCATATCGTAAAGAACTTAGGATAAAGGCCCTATATAAATGTACCAATTAGTGTGCCTCGTCGTTACATTTATACAAATATCTGAAAAGTTGGATACCAGGAGCTACTGTAGTTCCGGAGCTCCTTCTAAACACTATAACTTTTTTAGCTTGTAGACCAGCTATTTTATTTTTCCAAAACGGAAACAGCAGGTTGAAAGTGGTTAAAATGCATCTCCAGAATAAATGCCTCAGCAGCTGTCTGTGATCGTATACCAGAGTGGCCTGCCCAAGTAAAGCCTATGTTTGATAAACACTTTGTTAGAATGAATTGACTTTCAAATACCGATGGCATGCACCATCTGTCCACAAGCTTATTGGTGTTTCAGTCGCATCTAACTCGGCACAAGAACCTGCCATGCAGTAACAACAGGGGTTGATAATCTCCTAGTTCACAGATTGCTGACAAGCAGCAGTGGCACATAGTAGAGAGCATCATATGTAATTTCATATTGACCTGAAGAACACCCGCCTCTGCAAGTTCATGATTACTTTTCTTTTTTTCTCAGGGTCATGGCTGTCTGACCTCTTCTCTTTATGACTCAGTAGTTTTCTCTTCTTCCAGACCTTCCTCCTTTCATCCTGTCATTGTGTGGCATTCACCACAGGAAGGTCGGCCTGTCTGTCTGTCTGTCTGTCTGTCTGTCTGTCTGTCTGTCTGTCTGTCTGTCTGTCTGTCTGTCTGTCTGTCTGTCTGTCTGTCTGTCTGTCTGTCTGTCTGTCTGTCTGTCTGTCGACTAGAGCAGTTTATCCATATTGGCCTGTGTTGCCAGAACCCCTGAAGCTCCCTTATTGGTCCCACTGATCCATTTTAATGCCATGATCGGTTGCTTTACCACCCCCAGCCCTCCCAGGCTTCGATTAGTTCCTCTTGGTCTGCAGTTACCAATCATGCTCTGCTGCTGTGCGAGTCGTAGGTTCTCCATATTTTTTGCTGAAAGGTGCGGATGTTCTTTATTGTGCTTACAAACTGCAGTTTTGGCGGTACACGCGGCCGGCCCGGGAATCGTTAAGCCAGCATGGAATGCTCAGTTATCTCAGCTACTGTTGTTTTGGCTTAATAGAAAGGAGCCAGGTTAATGAGTTGTTTACATGTTCCATAACTGTCACAGAGTTAATGGAAGAAAAGTACACTAGTGTGTCTCGGGGCTGCCATTACTGCATGCGGCCATCTGTCTAGGCGGGGAGTAACAATCGCTTTAAAATGACGCAGTGCTCTCTAAGGAACAGTATGGGGTACATAGCAGATACATTAGAATACAGCTGAGGGTCATGCCTTTCCGCTCGTCGAAGAGAAAGGCATGTGAGATTCCTCATGTAAAGCCCCGTCACACCTGCCAGTCACTTTGATAGATGGATAAGAAAGGCTTTGGAACTTTCTCTTTCATTGACGAGCCCCGCTGAGCTCTGCGGTTCCTCTCTGCTGCCCCCAGGCTGGGAGCTTCCTCTGTGCCAGTTTTGGGATTAGGCCAGTGAAGTGTCAATCACTGATAAGGCGGTTCTCTGCTCTCTGTGGATATGGACTGAACCAGGAGTTTGGATCACAACATGTCGGTAATTATCCACTGACTTCTTTTTATCTCCACTAAGAAGGCAATATTTTCATCCACTTCTTTTTTGTCTGTCTGTCTGTGATGGCAGGATATCTCAAGCCGTTGTAAACAGAATTGAATTGCACAAACCTTGCTGAACCGATTGGCTTTTAGCACTGACTGGCTAAAAGGAGGCATGGCAGCGGGCGTTGCATGTCACAAAAATGCTAATTAATACGTGCTTAACAGATTAATATAATACCACAACAAAAGGTTCATCATTAACTGGGTACCCTTAAGTGCAGAGAGAATCGTGTACTGTATGGCCTCAAAGAGACTAGGATACCAAACTAGAATATAGCAACATGTTATCTAAATATAATTATGCACATTTGGGGACACACTGTAGGCTCCATTTTCGTCACCGCTAAACCCCTTATCCCTAAACTTCTTTGCCTTTTTTTTTTACTATTTTTGCAAAACATTTTTGAATAGTTAAAATGGCCAGTCTACAAGCTCACAACGTGTCAATGTAGATTGGCTAGTTGAACTATTCAAAAATGTTTTTCAAAATAGTAAAAAAAGGCAAAGAAGTTTAGGTATTCAATGAACACAGCATCTGTCTAAATAACATGCTCTACAACAAATAAAATGATCTAAATCCCATTCTTAAAATGTGAGGACAGGTGATCAAGGGCTATTTAGTAGACAGACATACATACAGTAGTACTTGATAATATTTGAAGTGTCCATTTTTCTATGTTTTCTTGTGAGACAAAAACAAAATACGGTACATCGAAAATCTTAAAGTTCGATCCTGGCTCGTCCTAGCGTCATGTCAAAGTGTCTTTGAGCAAGACACTGAACCACTGCAGTAACTTCACCCCAGGCACAGTTCTCAGTACCAATAGTCGAGAGGATGGGCTGCTAAACTATCTGAATTCTAGGGTTCAAGGTTGTACTTTATTGTTACATCTTGCGTACAGGTACGTAAGAGTAAAACTTATTTTTGTTTGGCTTCCTTCTGACAATACAGCAGCATATAGATAACAGTATAATAATAATGAAAAAAATGTAAAACGATTTACAGAAAGTAAGTGATTGCAAAAGAGAGCAAGGAGAGAATAATATACATTTAGGAGCATCATCAAATACATGAGCGAGCATATAATCTTGGTATATTGTACTGTATATACCGGCAGCATTTTTCCTTTTTTATTATTTTTCCCCCAGTAGCTGGCTAGCTGCCGCCAACTTTGTGCAAACAACTTCAGTGTATTCTATGTACAACAGTAAAAACAAAGTGGAAGTGGCAATTACTGAAAGCTCAACGTTTTTATTTATTTTATATAGATAAAAGATATGCAGTATATTCTATCAAAACTATTATTGCGTAGAAACTCATTGACATAACCCTCTTGTGGATAAGTGTGTACTACAGCCTACTACTTAACTGAACTACTGCAGTACAGTGAGTGTTTGGATAGAAATGTTGACCATTATGTGTAATGAATTGACAATGGAGACATTTACTTACTGTACTTAATTTGGTTATTTGATGCGGACACAGAGCATGTTAATGAAGATCTGTATAATTACTCTAGGCTATGTAAAGGTACCAAGAATTCCAATTTACATCCATAGTCCCTAGGCAGGTAACAAAAACACGAACACTACAAATTACAATGTGCAATACAAGTAGAACATTCCACAAATAATTACCGTCCGTGGTAATGTATGGGACAGCTGAAGAAAAAAAGCCAATAATTACACTAGAACTGCACTGTTGACTCTCCTCTAGTCCTCTTGTACCTGAACTGCACTGTTGACTCCTCTAGTCCTCTTGTACCTGAACTGCACGGTTGACTCTCCTCTAGTCCTCTTGTACCTGAACTCTATGTTACACTAGAACTGCACTGTTGACTCTCCTCTAGTCCTCTTGTACCTGAACTGCACTGTTGACTCCTCTAGTCCTCTTGTACCTGAACTGCACGGTTGACTCTCCTCTAGTCCTCTTGTACCTGAACTCTATGTTTTTAGATGGTCAGCATTTCTGTTCTTAGACTCATGGGTAGATGTACAATGTTAAATGCCTTGTGAAATAAGTGTCTCTTTTATGTTCTTAGACTCATGGGTAGATGTACAATATTAAATGCCTTGTGAAATAAGTGTCTCTTTTCTGTTCGTGAAGGACACCCCCAGTCGGAGTTTCATTCAAGCTCTACAAGATTATCTGCCTGACTGGTTATGCTTTCCTCTCAGAATTCTGTAGTGTGCTACATTACATCTAATGTGTATGCATACGCACACACACACACACACACACACACACACACACACACACACACACACACACACACACACACACACACACACACACACACACACACACACACACACGTGGAATAGAATTGCTGCTCAGTAGATAATATTTGTGGGTGTTTCTGGGAAACGTGGTTCATATCTATCTGTACCAGCCAGCCTTTGACACCAGCACACTTTGATATTGACTTCTGTCTGAAAATGATTGCTTCTGTGCTGAAAATGTCCAACTTCCCTGTGTTTATACTAGACCATAGCTGTCTGTCGGGGGTACCCACGTACGTATCTACAAAGAGGTGTTTCTCTAGCAAAGAGGAATAGAATTTATATATCATGTCATTATATTATTTGTGTAATATGTGAAAGGCTGAAGCACGAATGGGAGTAGGTAGGAAATATCCTGCTGTATTTATGTATTATACCACTTGAATTTGTGTTCCTTCCACCTCAGATCATTTCATAATAACTTCATAAAAACCACCCCCTAAGGGTAGGGGGTGGTTTACCAAGTTTCATGAGACTCAAAAGAGTTTGCATGGCAGTGTTAACTTGGAGAATGTAGATGTTCTGGTCTCTGTGGATTGACACCTGGCTCTGAACTCTTAATCGTGAACCCACTGACACACTGTTGACTACCGTCTGGCTGGGTCAAATGTCAGGTGACATAATGATCCACGGGGCACAACCCTGACTGCAGCGTTGCATTCCAAGAAAGGTTAAAGAGTCATTTGAGACTTCTGGGCAACACAAAGTAGGACAGGGGGGTCTGTGGGAAACCCAACTTTACTAGTGTAACTTGTAAGGAAATGGGTTAGGCCAGTAGCTACGCTTCCTTCATCCATAGATTCAGCTTAACGTCTTGGTGGTCCTTATTCCTGATGACACTTGCTGCTGTGGTGGATACTATTACTGATACAGGTGGTGCTGACATATTGGCAGTTGAATAAAATCATGTGCACAAGGGACAGAATAAAATCATGGACAGGATGATTTTATTTTATTTCTTTTTAAGTGTACCCCTGGAGGAAAATGGGGTAGGGTTATGCTTTGCTAATCTCAGTCCAAGGGAAGGTCAGGTAAGAGAGAGATGGTGATTGACACCCCTATGGAGGGTTCATCTTTTTTCTTTCGTCAGGTTATAGATTTTCCCCCCCCAGTCAGATGGAGGGTCAATAAGGCATTGTATACCGTCCAGGGTACATACATTTTCTCCAGGGGTACACTTTTTAAAATTAGACCAGTCCCAAATAAACTGCTTTTGTAGTTGGAAGAAGTCATAAAGATAATGTGGCAATATTTTCCTGATTCCATATCTCATCATATTGAATTGATAATTTAGGAGACCTCTAGACTAGAGTAGAATTGATCAGCCAACAATGATGTCTTATATACAAATTCTTATTCTGTCCGGCAACAGGTCCTAGTTGTAATAATTTCATTTTATGTTTGTTTGACATCAATATTATTTCTGATTGAAAATGATATCTAAACAATTTCCAAATGCTGTGGTTGATACGGCCCACGCCTATAAGGAAATAGATGCAGCTTGCTTCTACATTGAAGCAAGCTGCATCTATTTGAAGCTGCATCGATTGGTGTGTGTGTGTGTGTGTGTGTGTGTGTGTGTGTGTGTGTGTGTGTGTGTGTGTGTGTGTGTGTGTGTGTGTGTGTGTGTGTGTGTGTGTGTGTGTGTGTGTGTGTGTGTGTGTGTGTGTGTGTGTGTGTGTGTGTGTGTGTGTGTGTGTGTGTGTGTGTGTGTGTGTGTGTGTGTGTGTGTGTGTGTGTGTGTGTGTGTGTGTGTGAACACGAACACACCTGTTTGTGTGATTGTGTATATAATGGACGGTAAGCCACACTGATTCACTACTAAACCATCTAACAGTCCAGGTCTGTCTAATGGGGGCCAGAGTGGTCAGTGGAGGGAACAAAGGACTGGGCTCCATTTCCCAGAAAGCGGGGGATTGATGGAGGGAGATGGAGAGATGGAAGATGAGGACGACAGACCCCAGACAGAGAGAGGGTTAAAGATACATCAGATAAATACGGATGAAGGGATTTTCCCAGTGAAAAGACAGAGGTGGCTAATGGATCCCAACCCCCCCCCCCCCACCCCCCCACCCCCGTCTCTCTCTCCTCTATCTCTCTCTCTTTCGGTATGTGTCTCTGTAGTTTATCCCTCCCTCAGTGTGGGCATATCTGTCTCTCCCACCAAATGTAAGGAGATTAAGGTACCATAAACAGGGCTTAGTGACCGGGATCAAAACATCCCATGAGTTCTTTCTCTCCCGTCCCGCATTAATGACACTCCTGCCGCTCAGTCTGTCAAGAAGCAGTTGGACATGATGTTACACAACCCAGTCAAAGCAGTTAGACATGATGTTACACAACCCATTCAAAGCATGTTATGCAGCATGTTTCTGTCCGTGTTTACACAAAGCAAGGCCAGGGAAACGATGTTTATTATGGATTCCCATGGGAGTCCATGTGTTAAGCTTTACCTTTTTAATATACTTCTACCTACTGTATGTGGCTCAGCTGAGCTAAACATCCAAATCCGATTTGCAACACAGACTAGTTACATTTACTGTTTGAAAATGATCTGTTTATGTGAGAACAATAGGGGCACCTGTCTGAAGAAGAGATAATCTTCCACAGAAAGTGACCTCTTGGCTGTCTTTCTGCTATGTCCTGGTGTGACTTGATTCCCAGCTCCCAAATCCTTTCAGCTCACTGACCTCCACTGTCTGTACCTATACATCTGACACACACACACACACACACACACACACACACACACACACACACACACACACACACACACACACACACACACACACACACACACACCATATGATTAGGTTACCGACTTACCATCCTTCATGCGTGGCTGATCCCCCTCAGCCTGCATGGTGAGGGGGGATCACAGATTCGCTCTCCCATTCCACCTGGCATTACCTCGACGATGACAAAGTCTTCCTGTCATAAAAAGGGAAGCCTTGTCCACCCCAACCAAACCCACCTACCTACACTTCTCTCTTTGTGCCTTGTCCACCCCACCCAACCCCACCTACTTCTCTCTTTGTGCCTTGTTGTCCACCCCACCCAACCCCACCTACTTCTCTCTGTGTGCCTTGTTGTCCACCCCACCCAACCCCACCTACTTCTCTCTCTGTGTGCCTTGTTGTCCACCCCACCCAACCCCACCTACTTCTCTCTCTGTGTGCCTTGTCCACCCCACCCAACCCCACCTACTTCTCTCTCTGTGCCTTGTCCACCCCACCCAACCCCACCTACTTCTCTCTGTGTGCCTTGTCCACCCCACCCAACCCCACCTACTTCTCTCTGTGTGCCTTGTTGTCCACCCCACCCAACCCCACCTACTTCTCTCTGTGTGCCTTGTCCACCCCACCCAACCCCACCTACTTCTCTCTCTGTGCCTTGTTGTCCACCCACCCAACCCACCTACTTCTCTCTGTGTGCCTTGTTGTCCACCCCACCCAACCCCACCTACTTCTCTCTGTGTGCCTTGTTGTCCACCCAACCCAACCCCACCTACTTCTCTCTGTGTGCCTTGTCCACCCCACCCACCCCCACCTACTTCTCTCTTTGTGCCTTGTCCAGTCTGGTATAAGTGCAATTATGCAGCCTATGCGCAGTTTTCAGAAATCTGCAAAGATTACAAAAATACCAGTGCAATCTCACAATGTGTTGCGCATGGTTTAAAAAAAAGTCCAACTCATGTGTGTATTTATTTTATATGTATTGGTTTTGCTTGTTCATTCGTATAATTAAAGTAAATGGTGCATTTATATAGCACTTTTATCCAAAGCGCAAGAGATTGTGCATTACATTCACAATCTCTATGCTCGACGCTATTCTACTTCCATTTTCTCACGATCCCCTGTAAGCTCTGTATGACATACACAGAGGGCGGAGGGAACCATGCAAGGCACCAACCTGCACATCGGGAGCAATTCGGGGTTCAGAATCTTGCTCAAGGACACTTTGACACTAACTCTGGGGAAGTTTGGGATCGAACTGGAAAGTGGAAACCTCACGGTTACTCACTACCGGCCACTCTACCCCTGAGCCACTGCCGCCCCTAGTTAAATGTTCTTCTCATATATTGAAGTTTACAGAATGTAATTTTGTTTTCGATCTACCAAAAAGTTATTTGTTTGCTTCTGAGTAACATTTTGTCAAATATGCACGTTGATCAAATCAACATTTTTCAAATTCATTAGAAAATATCGGTAAAAAGTTAAAATATCAGAACGAAAATACATCGCTTGGATGCACCTAGGACATATCCTCAGTGATGTATCCCAAGGTCATCGGGGTTTCGGGTCTCGTGAACATCATACACTCGGGTGACCCAGCCGGGGTGATCAAGTCCCGACTTACGTCCCAGTAGCTACCCTCGATCAGACCCACTAGGGAAAGACCAGGGCCACACAATCCGTTGGATCCACTCCGGAACTACTCTGCCAGGACTGGGAGGTACAATTCTGGCATGTGGAGGGACTAGGCTCTGTGGGTTGACTCCTGTCCGGGGCCCCTCCTACGTCTCACCAGGTCCACTCCTGCTCTCACCAGGAGTACCGCCAGGACCTGTGCGTTGCACCAGACTCCCAGCACCAGACACTTCATTCAGGAGTGGTGGTTTCTTGAGCCGCAATGATTCTTCAGGCTCCACCTGGGCAACGGTGGTACTGCATAGCCTGGCTAATAAGCCAGACTCAAATCAGTCGTGTGGTATTTGAGTCTGGAGATGCTGTGTATGGATCTTGTTTCCCAGGGGGCGGGTTCAAACATTTTCTCTTTGACGCAATTGGTCAGAGCTACTGTCAGTCAAAGGTCTCAAGCATTGAACGTCACTGTACCAAAGCCCGCCCATATTGCATACCGTGTCCCGATTGGCCACACATTGGCGTACAATGGAGCCTCTCCAGACCGTAATCCGCCGGCAGGCAATTTTTTTTTGTGCCAACGGCTGATTCGGTCTGGCTTATTAGCCATGCTAGGTACTGCAGGCTCCGCTTTCGGCTCGAATGGCCCTCCTAAAGTCCTCATTGAAGGTTTTTGGACTTCCTCCTCAGGAGTAATCCATGGTCGAGGACTCAAAATGGGTATCGGGTTCGGGTCCAAAATTGTGCCATGCACGGTCAGGCTCTACCCCACCTGCACTTACTACCATCCACGACCCACAATCCTCTTTATGTCAGAGTACAAGAACACATAACGAGCATAGCCGCAGGGTGCGCCCGGCAAACTCTGTGACCTTAGGAAGTGAAAGAGATGGGGAAGTGCTTGCTCAGGCCTTTTAATCGCTCCATTTCCCCTGATGGGGCTCAAAAGGAAAACACACACACACGCACGTGCGCACACACACAGGTCATTAAAATGCAAGGCCCTTGGTGCCACATGGCCATAGATTCATCCATAGACAAATGGTCCTAACAATCCCATTGTCCTCCAATCAAACGCAGCCGGGCTGAATTCGCTTGAGCATGCAGTCCATCTTATCTTCACAGTGGCCATGCTGTCTGTTATGTCTGCTTCATTGGGGAGTAGCAATAGTGTGTGTGTGTGTGTGTGTGTGTGTGTGTGTGTGTGTGTGTGTGTGTGTGTGTGTGTGTGTGTGTGTGTGTGTGTGTGTGTGTGTGTGTGTGTGTGTGTGTGTGTGTGTGTGTGTGTGTGTGTGTGTTGTGTGTGTGTGTGTGTGTGTGTGTTGCACACGCAGGTGTGCGTAAACAGGAAATACAGTATAGGCACAGGGCAGGCCCAATCCTAGGCCCTAATGGCTCCCTGTGGAATTGTGGGAAATAGACTTGACCTCCGCCCTGTTCTCTCCCTCCAGTTTTACTATCTGTGCTCCTCTGGAGGTAATTATCTCCACTTAAAGGATGTGTATGTTTAGTTTGGCGCTCCCCGTGGATCTCAATGTGAAGAAGTGGCCATTGAGAGCGAATGGGCATAATGAGTAAGCAAGTGTTTACACCCGTTGGGGAATAGATACATGCGGAGGTTAATTGCGACCGGAAAGGTCAAACGTCTGATAATGAATGGGAGGTATGCATAAACAGACATTTTTCAAATGGACACATACCCTTAAGCTCCATGGGAATGCTTTTTTTTTTTTTCAGGGTTAGAGTTGTGGAAATGTTAATCTATAATCTTGGGAAAGTACCTCTGAGTCTTAGTCGGTAGCGCCTTGAAAATTGGTCTGTTGCTTTAGGGTGTCTGGGAGTTCTTACTGCTGTTGCCTTTTCTTCTTTTTTTTGTCATTTTCTCAAGAAAAAAAACGCTTGACCGATACTTCCACTGACATACTGTAACATTACCAAGCCTGGGAGAACAAGAGCAGGGCATATATATACATGTATATCCAGTAGATATACAGTATATATATTTGGGGCAGCGGTGGCCTAAGGGTTAGAGGAGCGCCCTTGTTGCCGAAAGGTTGCCGGTTCGATTCCCCGGACGGGCAGGAAAAATCTGGGTCGGGAAGTGATTGTCATTACTCACCCAACACCGCTGAAGTGCCCTTGTGCAAGGCACTGACCAACAGTATAAGACTGTGGTTGTACTGGTCAGCTCCCAGGTTTTAATCTGTGTGTCTGTCTGTGTGTCTCTATGTGCAGGGGGTTGCTGAAAATGAGCACTTGTGCTCAGCTACTACCCTGGGTAAATAAAGGATTAAAAGAAAAAGTGGTGGAAAATGTTTTAACTTAAAAAGTATCAATGCTTTTTTTGCAATTTAGAAGTACTCTGTTACAAGTAAAAGCCTGGAATTCTAAATTTACTTGAGTCAATGTACAAAAGTATTGGTATCAAAATGTACCTAAAGTACCAAAAGTAAAAAGTACTCATTAAACAGTGTTTAATAATGAGTTTTCAAATGTATAAAATCTTTTGAAAATAGCAGATCGGCTGTTTTCAAATGACATGAAATGTAGGACTGAAGTGGTTAATCTATGTTTTGTACTAATAAAAGTAACCAGTAACTGAAGAATTGAAACTTGGAAATACTCAAGTAAAGTAAAAGTACCACAAATGTGTACAATTTACAATTTACAATTTAGGCATTTAGCAGACGCTCTTAATCCAGAGCGACTTACAATAAGCAAGAACAAAAAGCATGGGAATACATCACATATGTAAAAAAGCATTTATCGCGAAACATGCGTAAGCTAAGAACGTGTACTTAAGTACACTAGTACTTGAGTAATTGTACCTACTTTTCACCACCTCATATACCTGTAGAAGCTTTCTATCAGATGGACCCAGTCCCTCCCCCACATCCCTGCACTCACCAACCTCCCCTCCTATTTCTACTCTCGTCCTCTTATGCTGAGCTTTGCCAGCGATGCAGGTGCGTGCTTGAGCTTTGTTTGTATAACACCTTTGCCAATATGTAAAACGATAGCTCGTTTCTATTTGAAAGTTGCTGTCGAAGCTTATCTTGTCTATTCAAATGATGGAAATGCACATTATGTTGGCTCTTATTTGCATTGGTTGTATAACACAAAGCCACTACTGTCGGGGAGACAGGCGCTGGGTATAGGGGATTAAAGCAACCGAGGGATTGAGTAATTGGGAAACCATTTTTAGGTCAAGAAAGTGACTTGGGGATATGATTAGCCCACTATAAGGCCAAATCTGTGGATGCCCTGTGAACAGACTTAACAAAAGTGGAGTAAATCAATATGACCATAGTAATGCTTTTGCTTAACTCCGGGAACATACAGGCAGTATCAAAGGCAGCAGCAATAAGAAAATGAAATTATGTTGTTAATTTTACAACCGCTGTGCAGTGCGCTCTGCCAGGAATAGGTCCTAAAAGCCTACAGCAGCAGTCTGTAAGGCAGAGGCTGGCCGAGACTCCGTTTGGGGAGAAGAACTTCTGTTATAGACTTGGCAGGAGGGTTTGGCAGACACTCCTATGCCTGCATCATCTGATACAGGCCATTCTAGGCAGAAACAACACCTGTACTTTGTCATTTGCCTTCTGTGTATCCAAGGAAATGTTGCAGTGTACTTGTGTGTGTTTCAGCACTTCTCTCTCGGTCACATTCTTGTCTTGTTCACTTCCTCAACAACACCACATTTTCCCAGCTGGCCTGGGAGCTGAACCAGTATCTGCATCATGGCACAAACCCTAGCTCTTTTAGACATAATAGAGTACCAGTGCTCCATTTAACAGGTGGAAACATTATTAGTCTTAACTTGATGACAGTCCTAAAACGTACGGGGACACAAAGGAGCCTCTGTCAGTAAGCCTTCGTCTCAAAACAGTCTTCCAAGGTAAAAAATAAATAACTGGACAGGAACCTGTGGCTTGAGCCCCGTGAAAGGCTCAAAGTAAACAGAAATCTGCGTGGCATGATCACAACACCCAACACGAGCATGGCCATGGAAGATTATTGTACTCTATTGTCAGAATAGTCTACTACATGTCTTTTGTTTTTAATTCAGTCTTGGGTGGTGTTTGAGCATAAGGAGTGTCAAACAGGAAGTGCAGTCCTTTGCCATCAGTAGCATAATCTAATCAATAGAACTCTATGCTCGACGCTAATCTACTTCCATTCTCTCACGATCCCCTGTAAGCTCTGCAGCGGTTAATGAACTCGCACACGCACGCGCGCAACACACACACACACACACACACACACACACACACACACAGTACACAGTACACACCATATGTCCTTGATTTCAATTTCTTATCCTCTTCTTAGTCTCTCCTAACTATACTTGCTGTGAAGTGCCTCTCTTAGTTCTCTAATGTAGTTGAGAGAAAGGGGCGCGTGAGTAGTAAAGGAAGCGAGGGAGAGAGAGAGAGAGAGAGCAGGGTAAGAGGGACAGAGTGCTAACCACAACCTGCTCTTCCTCAACAAGATGACAGCTTAATAGACCCATCTGAGAGGTCTGCAGTGCAGCGAGAGAGAGAGAGAGAGGTGGAGGATAAGAGGTGAACAAGAAGAGAGAGAAATGGGAAGAATGCAGAACCGTGACGGGAGGAACCTAACCTGCTTTCACGCTGACATGAACGATGTCACACTGTCACGTACATACACACGCTTGCTGGTTTATTGCCCACCAAAAACAAGAAAACTAAAAACACATTCCCTGACCTTATCATTCCCACTGCACTAGTACTGCCATGCATGTGCATGCTTGCATTCACACAATAGTGCCCGCACCCAACCAAGCCTCACGAGCGCAAGTGCTCTATATTGTGGCCGCCTTAAAACGATCATTTTACGGCATTTCACATTTTTTCTTAAGAGAGAAGCATTAGAGGGAATGATTTGGTGCCGATTCGAACCAATGATGCTGCAATTATAGTGCGGTCGTCTGCACAACGACTGCTACAGCCACCACGGCGCCTTGAAGGTCATTTCCATTCTATCCAAACAATCCAAACTGCTGTGGCCCTCAGAACGAGCTGTACCTGTGGGTCGGTCGATCCCTGCTTTCTTTCACACACCACAACAACCACAAGCGAGTGATTACTGCATTACTGCCCGCGAAAAGAGCCCCTCAACTAAGCCAGTGTGTCCACGCCCCAATCTAATTGATGCCATAATAATAAGACGGCTAACTGTCTGACTTTAAGGACCCTGAGCACTCGCTGCCATTTTCTGGCTTGGGTGTTTGATAGAGCCTTCTCCCATAAGTACAGATTGGCTGAGAACCATACAGGAAATTAAATTTAATCTCATTTGTCTATGCGAGGGGAGGTGGGGGTGGGATGGGAGTGCAGGGGTGGTGTTTGGGGGCAGAGTGAAACAAGTGATTAAGTTAGAAGAACGAGGGAGGGTCGAGTGATTAGAGACGGAGGGTGGAATCGATGAGGTAGCCGAGGGGATGGGTGGTTAGAATGAAACGGAGGAGAAGAGCTGGAGGGTTAGAGGGATGATTGAAACGAAGAAAGGAAGCTAAAGGCATGGGAGGTGCTGAGGATTTTGCTTTGTGGGATGACTTATTCCATAAATGTATGAATGGCCCATGCATCCATGGAATAAAGATAGATAAACAATTCCACCCAACTAGATCCATTGTTGGATAGGTGGTGTCTGTTAATACAGAGAGACTAGTTACAACAATCACAAATCTGGCTACAAGTCTGCCCACAAACCCTGTGTATCCACGAACACACACACACGGACGCATACACGTGCACGCGCGCACACACACACTGACCCAATTGTGTCTCAATTGCAACTGCTAGAGAGGGAAATGAGTAAAGGTGGACGTGCTGTTTTAATTAACCAGGCTGGCTCCGTGAACCCCTACTGGAAGTTGACACGGGGAAAATGATGATCAGGAAGATGATGCTGCAGACTCTCAGTCAGTACAGTATGGTGGTCATCCATGCAATGCCTCTTGCATTTCTGGAGCGCCAATGCACGTGCAGCAGAAGCAGCCGCTTAAAACAGCCTTAGCACTCGTGCAGTTGGAGTTTTTCCCGTGACACTGTGACAGGACGACGATTTTCCTCAAATCGCTTAATCACGCTTCCCGTGTGCCGAGGGTACTTGGGACATTGAATTTACTGCGTATTATCCTCTGTGTTTGTGTGTACATGGTGACTGAGTTTGTGGGAATGAAGTGTGCCAAACCAGTGACCGGTGTCGTGTTGACTCCTCTCTGTTGATCACAAGAGAGCTTTGTGTATACTGTATATAAGGTAGTTCTGCAGGCAGGGAGACAAAAGTCTAACCAGAAAGCCACCGTATTTTTCTATCCTGCCACATCGGACAGAACTGCACCAGGCCCTTGGCTAAGTAATGATGCCGAAAAATAGCCCCCAGTTTGTTTGTTTTTACTTTTTCTCCACCTCTCACTCCCACAGACTCTTATCCCCGTTCTGCCTTTCTCTCCCACCCTCTCCCCCTCTCTTCATCTCTATCTCTCTCTTCCTGTCCCCCCCGCTCCATTTGAGTTGGTTTTCAGATGTGGCTGATAGGCTCACTCCCTTCCTTCTCTTGCAACAGTACCTTCCGGAAGTCTCTCTGTTCCACAACTTCACTCCCTGTCCCAGTACTTCTCCAGTTCACCGCTCCACTCCAACCTCTCTGTTCTGCCTCGGCGTGTCTCTCTTACTCCCCCTCACCTCCACAGTGCCTATGTTCAACAGTGTTTGAAAAGTTACTCAAAAACGGTAATATATTACCTATTACTAGTTAAAGATGGAGTGTATTTTTTCCAGTTTTTCATGTGTTTATGAGGTGACAGTACTTCATTAGACCCCTTGGTGTTGTTATGTGAGGTCTTCCCTTTGTATTTAGGGTTTCTTCCTGGAGGCTGAAACCTTGACAGTCAAACGTGTCAATGAAAAAAACTGATATAGTGACATCACAATATCATCCCCTCCCCATTTATCAGCTGTGGGTGTGACTTCAGTTAGGGTGGATCACCACCCACCAGGCAAACCAGGCATACTGGTGGGCATTTCCACATAAAAATAACATTTTAACAAATACTGTACACTTTTTAGAAAAATTGTCCTTTATATAATTATAATACCTGTTGATCATGTCTTAGGGTGGAAAGAAATCACGGCAGTGCTCCACACCCACACAGTGTGTGCAGTTACACACCTAACTCCCATGAGACCCTTTGAAAAGAATGTCCCCTGCTACCTATACTGTGATGTGCATGGCACTTGTACCGGCTTATGCAGCCTTATGGCATTTTAACGCACGCACGCACGCACGCACGCACGCACGCACGCACGCACGCACACACACATGTACACACACACACACACACACACACACACACACACACACACACACACACACACACACACACACACACACACACACACACACAAATATTATACACACAAAACATGTTGAGGCTATTTCCATGTCAACTTTCCTACTAGATAATAATTAATTGGTTAATTAATAAGACACTATACCTTGCTTTTACAGGATCAGTCAAACTGGGTCAGGAACACTGTGTCCAAGCTGAGAGGACGGTTGTTTTTCTTTTGCTTTAATTATGCATAACGATCAATTATTGCCAACTCAAATTGGTTGTAATCAAATTAATTTAGTCTTATTAACGTTAATTATATCGCCTGCTGAGCCAGATGCACGGTGGACAACTTATCGGTGGTGGAAAAAGTACTCAAATTATTTACTAAATAATACATTTATTTAATTATTATTTAAATTTTAATTATTATGTAAAAGTATCAATACTGCATTGACTAAATGGCCGAAATGTATGCCTAATAATCAAAATCTATAAAGTAACTACTGTAGTATAAACTAAAGTTTTCAAATAATAAATGTAGTGGAGTAAAAGTACAATATTTAGATCCGAGATGAGGAGTAGAAGTAAAATAATTGGAAATTGGAAATACTCAAGTAAAGTACAAATACTGTACTTTACTTGAGTACGCACGCACGCGCGCGCGCGTGCGTGCGTGCGTGCGTGCGTGCGTGCGTGCGTGCGTGCGTGCGTGCGTGCGTGCGTGCGTGCGTGCGTGCGTGCGTGCGTGCGTGCGTGCGTGCGTGCGTGCGTGCGCGCGCGCGTGCGTGCGCCTGACTTTCTTTCCACCACTCTCTCTTTCCTGCCCGTGTCTTTTTCCAAAGAAAGTGCCGTTTGCTGCGGTCGAGATGCTATCGAGACTAGTTCCTGGAGCAGGGTTGTATAATTTGTTTCCCAGAGAAAATGGCACCATGTTGGAACAAAGACTGCTTTTAACAGAACGGTTCAGCAGAAATGGCCCATGGCCCTTTGTTTTTTTATGATTATCGGCTCAATGGTTTCAGTCATAGTCCATGCTGGTCCACTCAACTGTTCCTTTTTTTTAGCTGCGACCACTGCAGCAGCTCTATAGCCCGTTCTGTTGGTTGTTTTATAAACATTTGTATGAATTCTTGATTACGGTACATGCTTTTACGTGTACTAAAGGTACGTCGCACCCGGTGCCTTGTACCTTGTACCCGGTGCGACCGAAAAATGCGATAGGCCGTAAAATATAAATTCCCTGCTCATTTCAAGACACAACGAGGCTCAACAAGAAACACAAATAAAACAAATGTGCTACGTTTGTGTTTTTGTGTATTTCACACGCTCCCTGACAATGCATGCATGCTGTCATTGCTGTGTGCTGCTAGCCTATGCCAAGTGACTGACAAGTGTTGAAATCACTGAGTGATTTATTTTATGGCGTTATCTTTCTGGTAAAATCCAAATATGTTAACTTAAAAGGAAGCATTTGTTAGGGCTTTCACAGAAAAGCAGTCAAACTGATGTTATTATTGATGCTTACTTGCTTAATATAAGCCCTGTACAAGATACAAATCTTGTGGCTCACAACTAAAGAAAAATAAATGAATAAATAAAATAGATGGATGATAGATGATTGTGTGTTATAGGTATAACTGTGGTAAAATACATAGTTTTCTATGCATTTTGGGGGATTTAACCTCCCAATTTTGTTCCGCCCTCGCCGCAAAGCAGCCCATTTTCTCCTTCAGAGCCCACTTTCCCCCCAGTGGGAAAGGTTACATCCGGGCCTGTCGCACTGCCATATGCCATATATGGAGATCTCTGTGTCTGTCAGCCTTGTCCTTTTTATGCCCATATATGGAGATTGTTGATGTCATCAGTATACCGGATGCCCATGGGCATGCCCCTTTTATGCCCATAGGGTGACTGACTCAGGAGGTAGAGCAGGTCATCCAATGATCCGTGGGTCGGCGGTTCGAATCCCGGCTCGAGTGTCGAAGTGTCCTTGGGCAAGACACTGAACCCCAAATTGCTCCCGATGTGCTGGTTGGTACCTTGCATGGCTTCTGCTGCAATCGGTGTATGTGTGAATGGGTGAATGCTAGTATGCACTATGTAAAGCGCCTTGGATAAAGGTGCTATATAAATGCACCATTTACCATTTACCATATATGGAGCTGACTGATTGGTTTGCGCATGGTGTCACACTCCATATTTAAGACAAGAATGAGACATCTGTATTCTGTGGTACTGGTACTGTAGCATTTTAGATATTGTTCAATATGTTTTACGAACAGGTAATTGTATTGTAATTGTATGGGCTACTAGTGTAGGTAATGTCAACTGTACAGGTATGTTAAATTCTGATCATTTTAAGTGTATTTTGTCTTCTATCCTACTGGCAGCAGTACTGGATCATTCCTCCAAGGAAGCCTTCAGAAAGGTGGAAAGGGAGACGCCAAAATACTCTGGTTTGTTTCCGACGGAAACTTAGTTTGAATTATGTTTCCCAATTTCTCCTAATTTAGTCATTATGCCGAGTCCCAATTTCCCCCCACACACATGTAGTCCTTGTCTAGCCTTCATCTGCCTTTGCAATGCATATTGCCCCAGGGCAGGCAGATTATTAGTATCGCTACTACGGGAGGCTAGTCCTTGTCACTGCTGACCCCTTCAGTTTGGCCATGTGGGAGGAGGTGTAGACCAGAACATGTGTCCTCCGACACACATGAAGTCACCAGCCGCTTCTTTTAGCCCGAGGATGTAATGCAGGGCTATTCAACTAATTAACCCATTCTGGGCGGGAACCCCTTTTGGTGTTTTAACTAAGCATTATGTTATACTTTAGCTATTGAAAAATAGCAGATCTACAAGCTCATAGCGCGCCACCGAGTGGCGCGCTATGAACTTGTAGGTCTGCTATTTTTGAAAAATCGTGAAAATGCGGCACAAATCTTTGAATATATACTGTATTCTTTCAGAAGACTTTTTATTTATTTCTACGTCGGGCCTAAATGGGTTAAATCAGTGGTTTTCAACCAGTGGTCCGGGGACCACCAGTGGTCCTTGAGAGGGTTCCAGCTGGTCCCCAGCTGAATGATGGAGAGTTGGAGAGTTGGTAACCAAATGGACCATTATAGTCTATACAATTAGGGAATGTAGAAGCATTGTCATTTTGGTCAACGTTTGCCTCTTATCTCTCCTAACGGTACCAACATCAATACAGCATAGAATTGTGGACAAAATCTTATCCAACGATAACAAAATATTCTAAGTTTTGGGTCTGAGAGGCTAAATCTCATCAAACAGTGGTCCTTGATATGGAAAGGGTTGAAAACCGTAAGAAACCCAATGGGCCGGGGGCCAGATTGCACCGGATTTGGCTCGCGGGCCGCCAAGAATAGCCCTGATGTAACGCATATGGACCTAAATGCTATGGCTTTAATGGCATGTTCCCGGTCCGATCCCCGGATCCTCCTGGCTTTGTGTTGAAGTGTCCTTGAACAAGACACTGAACGGCCTGCTGCTCATCATGAGCAGGTTGGTGCCTTGCATGGATAGAATGTGTGTGAATGTAAATGTAAAGTGGAAAAGCGCTATTGAAATGAAGACAGACAATAGAAATAATTTGGAATCTAAACCAATTTCTATTGTCTCTATGGTGAGGTCTTTATTATGTACACTTCCACCTGGATGGATTGTAGGTGTGTCAGCTCTACCTAGGTGCATTCCAATCAGATTGTAGGTGTGTCAGCTCTACCTAGGTGCATTCCAATCAGATTGTACGACGTATCAGCTCTACCTAGGTGCATTCCAATCAGCCAGAGCCAGGATGCATTTAACCCATTTTGACCTGAGATCAGATTCTAAAAATGTCTTCTACATCCTGACAGTTTTCTGAAAAAGCTGTTTCTATGTCAGTCGTTCAAAAATAGCAGACCTACAAGCTTGTAGATCTGCTATTTTTCAATAGCTAAAGCATAACATAATGCTAACACCAAAAGGGGTTCCTGCCCCAAAATGGGTTAACTGTCAGGTGTACCAGGCACCTATTAGAGCAAATTATTGATTACTCTCATAAGAAAGGCCATGAAAATAACTTTTAATTAAAACGTGAGAGTAGAGAGAAGTTATGTTGGGATTCGCCGGGTGATATATTGCTGACACTTTCTTTTCCTGCATCTCTTGCTCATTTATTTCTTTCTCTATTCTACCTGTATTGCCACCGCTCTCTCCCGCTTCCTCTTGTCTCAACTCTCTCTCATCTCATCTCATCTCTCTCCATTAATGAGCCTGCTCTCTTAACCAGCCCACAGCGCTCCCTGTCTCTCCCCTTGCTTATGATGAATGGCCTGTCTCTGCAATAAGTTCTTCCAGGTAGATGTAGCGTAATGTGACTGTATACCGTCTTTGTACCATGTGTGCACTGCTGTGCATTGTGTGTGACCATGCGTTTGTACCATGCGTGCACTGCTGTGCATTGTGTGAGACCACATGCTCACTTGCTTGCATGCAAAGCGTTTGTTTGTGCAGCTGGCAGTGGGTCCCCTAGCTGCTCAAATACCTGTGTCATCATCTCAGGATTGTGCAGTCCGGGTAGGGAATGAGGCATTACCCCAGGTGAAGGAGTTCAAGTATCTCGGGGTCTTGTTCACGAGTGAGGGGAGGACGGAGAAGCAGATCAGCCGGAGAATCGGAGCGGCAGGGGCGGTATTGCAGTCGCTGTACCGCACTGTTGTGACGAAAAGAGAGTTGAGCCAGAAGGCAAAGCTCTCTGTCTACCGAGCAATCTTCGTTCCTACTCTCACCTATGGTCATGAAGTGTGGGTCATGACCGAAAGAATCAGGTCGCGAATACAAGCGGCCTAAATTAGTTTTCTTCGCCGGGTGGCTGGCATCTCCCTTAGAGATAGGGTGAGAAGTTCAGTCACACGAGAGAGACTCGGAGTAGAACCGCTGCTCCTTCTCCTGGAAAGGAGTCGGCTGAGGTGGTTCGGGCATCTGGTTAGGATGCCTCTCGGGCCCTCCCTAGGGAGGTCCTCGAAACCCCGGGGCAGACCAAGGCGCAGTTGGAGGAAACGCATCGACTCACTGGCCTTGGAACGTCTCGGAATCCCCCAGGAGGAAGTCACTAATGTTGCTCTGGAGAGGGAAGTCTGGAGCACTCTGGTGGAGCTGTTGCCCCCGCGACCCGACTACGGATAAGCGGTTGAAGATGGATGGATGGATGGATCATCTCAGGCCTTCTGTACATGTTAGCTTAAAAAATGGAAGCTTAGGGGACAGTGAAATGGCAGTAGCCTGGCTGGCCTCGGACTGGCTACAGATCATGAGTGACGTGTTTGATCAACCCATTCATTAATTCTCCTATAACTGATTCATTTCCTGTCCGGCCCACGAGCCCCCATGAGGAGAATTAAACTGTTGAACCCATGCCCCCCCGATGGGCAGGATATCGCTGTCAATCAGCACCGTGCCCCAATAGGAAGCTCTGTTCCATATCTTCAAAGCCTTGCTGTTGGATTATGTCTGTTTGACTGACAGCTGGTGATAATCCCATAAAGCTTGCTGGGCCTATATGAATTCTCCTTATTGCTATTGATAATGCACAATGTGGTTTACAGTATGAGCTGTGATTGTTCTTATTCGAAATTTCCATCTCTGTGTTTTTTTGCCTAATATATTCACATCTTTGCAAATATCGTTATCTTTGAACTTGAAGCGATGTGCCACCACTGTTGGTAAATAATAATTAATAATGTAGCAATCCATAATCGTGTCAGTTCAGTTGATGTGATGATCAGACTCTCTAATGATCTTTTCGTATTCAGACATCAGAATGATATACAGTGTGTCTGTGAGCGTGTACGTTTGTGTCGTTGTAGTCAAAGCCTCTTCGGGCCGTAACCGGCTGCATTCGGAGCCAGGGGTCATCGCCATGTTGGCTTGTGGTGGACATTTTTGTCAACGTAATTCTTTTGCCACGGACATACAAAATGAGTGGACAATAATATTACCGGAAACACATAAATAGATAGGTCTGAATAACAGGTCTGTAACTCTGAGAGTGTTCAAATGGAACCAAACGGACCCGTTTCAGAGTTACAGCTAGGGGTCCTTGCAAATTAAACATTTGAGAACCACTAGTTGGACTCCTAATGTGCCAGAGTGTCATAATAAATAATACTGGAGAAAACCTGGAGACTTGACATTCGGTAAGTGGGTCTTGTGATTAAAATAAGAACATTATAATGGTGTGTAAAACAGAACATCTAAAACTTACCACGGACAAGACCAAGTCTTTGCTACGGACACATTTGTCCGTGTACGGGCATGTTGGTCCCTGTTCGCTCGGTACAGGCCGGTTCCGGAGAACCACTTACAGTATATCCCATCGACTTCACACTCGACACCGCACTTCCTCGGGTCTTCAGCTAAATGCACCTGCCAAGTGTGAAGTGGACCGGACGAGCAGCTCCCAAGAGTACGCGTGCTGCATTCGGAGCAGGCCGGTTATGGGAAACGGCTGATCTGATTGACTTCACACTCGACACTATATACTGTACTTCCTTCGGATCTCAGCAATGCACCTGTCAAATGTGAAGTAGATCGGATTAACGGTTCTCAAGATATGTGCAAAGGACAGTCGTAGCAGATATTCCTTGCACGACGTTCATTGATTTCAGGAGGTACCGGTGTTTGTGCGTGTGTGTGTGTGCGCGCTGCAGGATTGTTGAGTGATTTCAGGAGATAGTGGTGTGTGCATGCGTGCGTGCGTGCACGTACATGCGTGTGTGCATTTTTGAGCAATTTCAGGAGGTACTGAAAGTGTGTGTGTGTGTGTGTGTGTGTGTGTGTGTGTGTGTGTGTGTGTGTGTGTGTGTGTGTGTGTGTGTGTGTGTGTGTGTGTGTGTGTGTGTGTGTGTGTGTGTGTGTGTGTGTGTGTGTGTGCATTAATATTCCAAGAGCATTACATCGGCCCTGAGCACATGAACAAAATATCTAAGGTTAGGTTATGAATTACCGTGAGGTAGGTACTGTACGCGTGCGTGTGTGCCTGCTTTGTTATCATTGACTGCAGGGCCAGAGAGAGAGAGAGAGGAGAGATAGCAGGGTAGGATGGGGGGCGGTGACGCCGGTGAGGACACGCTTCACAGTCTAGAGGACATCTCGCCATGCCGTTATCTACACCGTGTGACAGTGTGTGTGTGCGTACGTGTGCGCCTGCGCTGGAGGATTGTTGAGTGATTTCAGGAGGTACCGGTGTTTGTGTGCGTGCGCTGCAGGATTGTTGAGTGATTTCAGGAGATAGTGGTGTGTGCGTGCGTGCGTGTGCGCTGCAGGATTTTTGAGCAATTTCAGGAGGTGTGTGTGTGTGTGTGTGTGTGTGTGTGTGTGTGTGTGTGTGTGTGTGTGTGTGTGTGTGTGTGTGTGTGTGTGTGTGTGTGTGTGTGTGTGTGTGTGTGTGTGTGTGTGTGTGTGTGTGTGTGTGTGTGTGTGTGTGTGTGTGTGTGTGTGTGTGTGTGTGTGTGTGTGTGTCCAAGAACATGCGCCTGTTCCACCTCTGTCACACACATCTGTTGCCTTGGAAACCAAGATGGCTGGCGAGCCGACTGGATTCCTTGTTAAAAACGCAATATAAAAAGAAACAAAAGCGGCACGGAGACAGACGTCCGTGTTAACAAGACAGGCATCTCCATAGGAACACATCCTCCTCTCCTCGGCTCTCACACCCGCTCTCTATTAAACATTCTGCAGGCACTGTCATCCTGTAGCTGTTATGATGCCGCGGTCTGACCCCGGTGCTTCTTGTCGTAAGCCCTGCTTACTGTACATGTATACAGTATGTATGTCATCAAACATTGAATAGCTGGAATAGCACAACAGCAGACCTACAGGCTCGGAACGCGTTGCGATCCGGCACGTTGTGCGCTTATAGATCTGTTATTTTCGATAAAGAATTGCATGTATTTTTTTTTTCTTCCTTGTCCTCTCTATACATGCCCCAAAACAGGGACATCGGTTTGAAAGTGGTTAACACTCCGAGCGGCATAAACGGAGGTCTCCGTCCTATCAAATAATCCCGCTCGTCACCCAGGACGGAGATTAATCACAGGACGGAACATTAATGATATCATAACCGAGCGCACCGCTCCACTGGCTGGGAGCGCCTGTTGGGCAACATTCGATGTCATTTCCAGTTGGGACGTCATGCAAAGTGGTCCCCCTGCATTTTAGTGGATGAGAGGAAAAATCTTCAAACGTGAATAACGCTTGATCTATTCTAAATCAATCCGTCCAATTCTAACCAAAGATTAGGTTTTTGACGGCCCATCGCGGTCCCGTCGCTTGTCGCGTTGTCGATCGCCTCGGGGATGTTTTGGCTACATCTAGCTACTTCAGCTACATCCAAGATGCCGCCTTGTGCACATTGAAATGGGTAGTGGAAATCGCTGGGCGTCCTGATTTAATGGTCCTCAATACCCTGTGATGTGTGACGTGATGTGAGAGTCCGTACACCAACTCTGGACTCTTTGATGGTTTCCCTCCACTCCCTCCTGTCTAGTCAGGTTCTTGAGCTCTTCAGTGTTGCTAGCTCTGCTGTCACGCTGCAGTGTGTCTACGTATACGCAAGAATCATGGAGATTCTCCCCGTGTCCCCAAGGGTACGTACCCTCACAAAACGCACAGTAATCCTGGTCACTATAGAGCGTCGCAAAGTCAAAGTCAAAGTCATACGATTTGTCACACACGTTACCGCAGTGAAATTTGTTCTCCGCATTTGACCCATCTCTTGGAGCGGTGAGCCGCAGCCAAGGATCGGTGAGCTGCAGCATGCGCCGCGCTCGGGAATCATTTGATTAGTAGATTTGACCCCCAATCCAACCCTTTGATGCTGAGTGCCAAGCAGGGAGGCATTGGGTCCCATTTTTAGAGTCTTTGGTATGACCCGGCCGGGGATCGAACCCCGACCTCCCAGTTTCAGGGCGGACACTCTAACCACAAGGCCACTGTCTGGTTGGTAGTCCCGCCCCTACCAGGGCCCAGGAAATGATTCCCTGTTCATTTTCCTCATAGACATTTCAAAAAGTATTTATTTAAATACCTTTTAAGCCTCGTACAAAGCCATTTCGAGTTGTGAGAAATCATGACAACAAACACAATTTTTCGGGCCGAACAAATAATTAGAAAGAAGAAGAAAATGGCAGGTTACAACACTTTTTTTCTTCTTTTTCTTCTTTGTAATTATTAGTTTGGTCCAAAATATTGTGTTTGTTGTCATGATTTGTCACAACTCGAGTTGGCTTTGTACGACGCTTAAAAGGTCTTTAAATAAATACTTTTTTAAATGTCTATGGGAAAAATGCATTGGGAATTATTTCCTGGGCCTGGTGTCGTCATGAAAGGGGGCGGGACTGCGACGCTCTATACTGCCTCCCCCTGGCCAGCCGGGGTGCCTGATGGAGGGGAAAGGCAACTGGTTGGAATAATGTGTTCCTTCTGCGTGCTACATCCAACCGGAGAAACTCCCCCCTGTTAGGTGAAAAGAAGCGGCTTAGACTCCTCATGCATATAAGGAAGCATGAGGTCAGTCTGTTGCGAGTGTACAGTAGCACCCAGGATTACATTAGACAATTGACACTGGGTGAAATGGGTTGCAAAACAGAAGGTAAAAACATCTGCACACTAGTTTAAAGCTCCCAAGAGCATGTATTAATGGCGCAAGTAATACGTTTCGACCTTACAGGTATTCATCAGGCAAATATTTACCAGTGTACAGATGTTTTCTTTTTTTTACCTTCTCATTGCCTGTATGGCACAGTGCCCAGCCAATCTCATCCTTCTCTCTATCCTTGTCCGTGACCTTCTGAAGAGGTCCACATTTCTCATGTTACATGGAGTGCCATTGGAGTGCCATTCTGTAGCATTCTTCTGTAGACGCCATCCAGGGCCTTTTCCTACTGTACTTGGAGCATTGCGTGTAAAGGTCCTTTCAAATGGGCAGCGATTAACGAGCCTAGTAGTTCATTTTCTTTTTTTTTACTATAATTTTTATCCCACAATTTTGCCACCCATTTTTTTTCACCCAGTGTCAATTATCTAATGTAATCCCGGGCGCTACACTTCCTCTGCCAACCTGGGGGAGCAGCGGACTGACCTCATGCTTCCTTCTATGCATGAGGAATCCAAGCTGCTTCTTTTCACCTGACGGGGGGGAGAGTTTCCCCGGACGGACGTAGCGCGTGGAAGGAACGTGTTATTCCGACATGTTCCTTTCTCCTCCATCAGGTAGCCTAGTAGTTTATTTTCAATGAGTCGAGGGGCAACAACGCAAGCGTATTTACGTGGGTGTGGTCCCGTGAAATTGCCGTGCGCACGCTCGTTACGTGCACACCCCCGCGACTGACCAGACCTGGATTCTGTTTTTACGCTTGCGTTGTCGCGCCCCTCATGAGCAGACCTACCTGTCGTTGATCCAGACAACAACATCGATGCCCGTCTGAATGTACTTTCATGTGTTTAACCCCTTCAGCTCTACTGTATATACTGTAAGTAAAGTAACAGGACTATGACTATGGCGGCCACGCTCATAACTCGATGCTAATTAGGTAACCGCTTACGTCACTGTGTTGCACAACATCTCCCCACTATTTATTTTACTATGATATTGTTCAATTCTCTCGGTCTGTGCTTCTGTTCCAGCCCGTTGTGTAATTACACTGCCGTTGCCCTCTGTCATGCAACATGGAGCAAAGATAAAGAAGCAATTAGAAATTCCTGGTCAAGTTGCGTTTTCCGACACGCCTTGACCTCGTGCTTTGTTGTACAATGATTTGAGAAAATTGCAGACAATTTTCACCTATAATGACATATACCCAAAATATGGACGCCAGGTTGAACCTGAAAGTGGTTCATGAGGTTTTACATCAGAGCTAGATTCATAGTAATACTGTGCAGTATTTCACGCTGATATTCCAAATAAGGTGTTTTTTGTTTCTTTGACATTGTTGGAAAAATGCTCCACTACTCGGGTATTGCACGCGTGCGTGTGCGACGTGCGTGTGCGTGTGCGTGTGTGTGTGTGTGTGACTGACTGTGTGTTGTAGTCTGTGTGGTGCAGTGCGTACTCTATAACCAATATTTGAGCTGCCCTTTCAATCAATATGTGGGAGTTGGTTGGATGCATGTCTGTGTATTTGAGCCGTATGTCAATAATTGTGTTTTTGTTAGCGGGTGTGCTCATGCATAAGTGTGTGTGTGTGTGTGTGCGCGTGTGTGTGTGTGTGTGTGTGTGTTCACCCCCTTGAGAGCTGACTGGTAATGGGGCTGAGGCTGTGGGAGCCGTCCTGAGGGAGAGAGATCGTCTTTTTGCTCGTGTAGCGACAGTTCTGCCAAGCGGAGGAGAGAGAGAGCTCATATAGACTGCAAAACCCCAGAGGGTTAATTTAAACATGAAGTGTGTTCAAAGGGACCCGTAAAAGGGTCCATTTGGTTCCATTTGTACTCCCTTAAGAGTTATGTTAAGTGGATAAATTCAAACTGAGAATTTTACTGTGTGTGTGTGTGGTAAAGTGTTCAACTCACAGTGCGTGGCTTTTTGAAATATGGTCCTGTTGCAGCTTATTGTTTTGAACCCTCTACTGTGAATAAATTCATGGAATTACAGTAACTTGCTCACTTTGACAGCCCATTATTAATACAAGGTTCAATGCTTTTTGTGTAAGGGTACATGAGAGTAAAACTATTTTGTTCTGATTCTTCAGACATTGTAGCAGCAATAATAGTAAACATTATACAACTTTGAACAACGGGGATAATGGCAAAAAAGATGAATAATTTAATTCAAGACGAGGAGTTATCAAAAGGAGTAGCAGGGTTAACGTCTACGCCATTTGTTTAGTTTTTCCCTGGTCTGGTCATTCACACGCCCGATCCATTGTACTGATACAGCAGCAGGGAATGTATTTGTTTTTTTCCCTACATTAAACGGCCTAGTGTGAGAACTCTTCCGATCTCTTTTCCGCTCTGAACTTCCGCGACAGATTCCCTCCGCCGCTAAACTCCTGTGGTGAGACCAGAGATCAGGAGGTGAGGGTTTTCAGATGTGGTTAAAGAGAAACCGCCAGGCCAAGATTTTTCTTTTCCGACACTTGCCTCCCTCCCTTAATGTGTTTGATTTGATTGGTTGGAATGGATGACAGATGCATTCAACGGACCAACACATCAACAGACTGTGAGGGCTTAATGCTTTTCTACTGATGGTTATAAGCTGTGTTTGACAGAAGAGATTGTGTGTGTGTGTGTGTGTGTGTGTGCGTGTGTGTGGGTTGAGTGTCTCCCTGTTGACTGATGATAATGACTTTAGTGCTCAGGAAGCATAGTTCAATGGTTAATATTAACACGTGTGCGTGCGTGCGTGCGTGCGTGCGTGCGTGCGTGCGTGCGTGCGTGTGTGTGTGTGTGTGTGCGTGCACGCCTGCACACACACACACACACACACACTTCTCTGTGCTCTGTGTTGCAGAGCAGAGAGGACATGCTTGAAAGGTCTGGTGACAGCTAGGCCGTGAGCAGGAGAAAGGCAAGAGAGGAAGTGAGCTGGTGGGAAGATGTGGGAATGGGAAGAGCGTAAAGCACAAAGTCTGCTGCGAAGGAAAATCTACCATTAGAAAGGAGGAGGATTAGGCCCTCTTGTTGTTGCAGCTGGCCCAATGACCAATCACAAATCCCCGTCCTTTTTTTCCCCTGCCCATTTCCTGTCTAGAAACCCTGCTCATTACTGTGGCGAGGGTGGGTGGGCGCGTCTCGACCCAACTGCAGGTGCAACATTCCGGTTTAGTTCATCATTTATCTGATTGTAATGGCTTCCTTTTTAGAGCAGTGGTTTTCAACCCTTTTCATATCAAGGTCCATTGTTTATTCAGCGTTTGAGCCACGGACCACCGTTTGATGAGATGTTGCCTCTCCGACCCACTGTTGTGACAAAAAGAGCAATCTTCGTTCCTACTCTCACCTATGGTCATGAAGTGTGGGTCGTGACCGAAAGAATAAGGTCGCGAATACAAGCGGCCGATTTGGTGAGAAGTCCAGTCACGAGAGAGAGACTCGGAATAGAGTCGCTGCTTCTTCGCCTGGAAAGGAGCCAGCTTAGGTGGTTCGGGCATCTGGTTAGGATGCCTGCCCTCTCGGGCGTCTCCCTAGGGAGGTCCTCGAGGCACGTCCCACTGGGAGGAGACCCCGGGGCAGACCAAGGCGCAGATGGAGGGATCACATCGACTCACTGGCCTTGGAACGCCTCAGGATCCCCCAGGAGGAAGTTACTAATGTTGCTCTGGAAAGGGATGTCTAGAGTTCTCTGGTGGAGCTGTTGCCCCCATGACCCGACTACGGATAAGTGGTTGAAGATGGATGGATGGATGAATGGACCCAAAACATTGAATATTTTGTCATCGTTGGATATGCTTTTGTCCACAATTCTATGCTGTATTGATGTGGTACCATAGGAGAGATACAGTAGCAGGCAAATGTTGATCAAAATAATTGTGTAGACTAAACTAGGTAAAAGCAACCAAATGGACCCTTACGGCTGGGTCCATTTTGTTTCATTTAATGCTCTCAAGAGTTAAGGATCCATTTGATTACCAACTCTCCATCATTTAGCTGCGTGCGTACTTGGAACCCCCTCAAGGACCATTGGTGGTCCCCGGACCACTGGTTGAGAAGCACTGTTTTAGAGTGAGAGAGTGAGTGGCGGTTCTGAGATCAGCGTCAGCAGGGAGATGTCTCTCCTCCAGCCCTTACCTCTGAGGTTCTGAGATCAGCGTCAGCAGGGAGATGTCTCTCCTCCAGCCCTTACCTCTGAGGTTCTGAGATCAGCGTCATCAGGGAGATGTCTCTCCTCCAGCCCTTACCTCTGAGGTTCTGAGATCAGCGTCAGCAGGGAGATGTCTCTCCTCCAGTCCTTACCTCTGAGGTTCTGAGATCAGCGTCAGCAGGGAGATGTCTCTCCTCCAGCCCTTACCTCTAAGGTTCTGCACATGACCTCTCATTGGATGTTGTTGTACTCGCTCCAGTCTTATTTAAGTATTTAGTATTTACTACTGATGGTTATAAGCTGTGTTTGACAGAAGAGGGTGTGTGTGTGTGTGTGTGTGTGTGTGTGTGTGTGTGTGTGTGTGTGTGTGTGTGTGTGTGTGTGTGTGTGTGTGTGTGCCGTGCGGACAGGTGGTGGGGTTGGTCTGCTCATTTCCAGAAAATGGAAATACTCCCCTGTTTCACTGTCACTATTCTCTCCTACCTCATTTGAATTTCATGTGGTCACTGTTTCTCATCCAGTCAAGCTCACCATTGCAGCTGTTTATCGCCCACCGGGCCCTGCTGGTGGCTTCCTGGAGGAGCTGGACCATCTAGTCTCCCACTTCCCTGTCGATGGCTCTGGATTCATCCTTCTGGGTGACTTCAACCTCCCGACTGAGAAGCAGCTAGACCCACTACTTTCGTTTCTCGCCGCCTTTGACCTAGTTCTTTCCCCATCTCCTCCTACCCATGAGGCGGGCAACCAACTGGACCTGATCTTCACCAGAGGCTGCTCTATTGCTAACCTGTCTGTCACTCCTCTTTCCAGTGAAAAGGGTAAGAAACTCTCTGATCACTACTTCATGTCCTACTCTCTCTCTCTCTCCTCTCCCCCCTCACAGCCCCTCCCTACCCACATGATTTCCTCACGTCACAATCTTCGCTCACTTTCCTCCACTGATCTTTCCTCTTCTGTTCTCTCTGCTCTCCCTGCCCCTGAATCCTTTGCTCTTCTATCCCCTGATACCGCCACAGATCTTCTTTTCTCTACTCTATCCTCTTCTCTCGACCATCTCTGTCCCCTCACCACCAGGCCTGCACGCCAAACTCCACCTGCCCCCTGGTTGTCGGACTCAGTGCGGACTGAGAGACGGAGCCTGAGAGCGGCTGAGCGCAAATGGAGAAAGGGCAACCTCCCGGAGGACCTTCTCACCTTCCAATCTCTCATTTCTACTTTTTCCTCCTCTCTATCAGCTGCTAAAGCTGCTTTTTTCTGCACTAAAATTCAGGCTTCTGCTTCCAACCCTAAAAAACTCTTTGAAACTTTCTCCTCTCTCCTACAACCACCACCCCCTCCTCCCTCCTCGTCCCTCCTCCCTGACGATTTCGCCAACTTCTTTGACAAGAAGGTGAACGATATCCGATCCTCCTTCCCTCCTCCCCCGGCTGGTGCCCTGCGCACTGCCCACACCCGTCTGCCTGCCACCCCCCCCTCTCTACCTTCATCTACTCCTCTTCCCCCCCCCATCCCCTCTCTATCCCACTTCTCTCCCCTCTCCCCTAACGAGGTCCTTCTCCTTGTTACCTCTAGTCGCCCCACCTCATGCTCTCTGGACCCGGTCCCAACCACTCTGTTGCAGTCTATTGCACCTGAACTTCTTCCCTTCTTAACCCACCTTATTAACACCTCTCTGACATCTGGCTACTTTCCCTCTACTTTCAAGACTGCCAGAGTCACCCCCCTCCTGAAGAAACCGACACTTGACCCCTCTGAGATCAAGAACTACAGACCGGTTTCCCTTCTATCCTTCCTATCTAAAACTCTCGAACGTGCTGTCTTTAAACAACTGTCCTCCTATCTCCACCAGAACAACCTCCTGGACTCCAACCAGTCTGGTTTCAAAGTGGGTCACTCGACAGAGACTGCCCTGCTGGCAGTGACGGAGTCGCTCCATGCCGCTAGAGCGAACTCTCTCTCCTCCGTCCTGATACTCCTGGACCTGTCTGCAGCGTTCGACACGGTGAACCATCAGATCCTCCTCTCCACCCTCGAGGGGATGGGTGTCTCAGGCTCTGCACTCTCCCTGTTTGCATCCTACCTGACGGGTCGCTCCTACCAGGTGATGCTGAGAGGGTCTGTGTCAGAACCACACAGGCTCACAACTGGGGTTCCCCAAGGCTCGGTTCTGGGTCCTCTTCTTTTCTCTCTCTACACTACATCTCTGGGTGCTGTCATCCACTCCCATGGCTTTTCCTACCACTGCTATGCCGATGACACCCAGCTGATCCTCTCATTCCCCCCCTCTGATACCCAAGTGGAGGCACGCATTGCTGCTTGTCTGGCTGACATCTCGGCGTGGATGTCGACAAACCACCTGAAGCTCAACCTGGACAAGACCGAGCTGATGTTCCTCCCGGGGAAGGGCTGTCCGCACCGAGACATGGCCATCACCATTGATAATGCTGTGGTGACCTCAACTCGGACTGCGAAAAATCTGGGTGTGACCCTGGACGATCAACTGACGTTCTCGGCAAACATCGCATCAGTGACAAGGTCCTGCAGATTCCTCCTCTACAACATCAGGAGGATTCGCCCCTTCCTCACGGAGAAGGCAGCCCAGGTGCTCATCCAGGCTCTCGTCATCTCCCGCCTGGACTACTGCAACTCCCTCCTTGCTGGTGCTCCGGCATCTGCCATCAGACCTCTGGAGCTTGTTCAGAAAGCTGCGGCTCGTCTGGTGTTCAACCGCCCCAAGTTCTCCCACACAACCATCCTTCTCCGTTCTCTACACTGGCTCCCCGTAGCGGCCCGCATCCAGTTCAAAACCCTGGTGTTAGCCTATAGGGCAGTGAAAGGAACAGCTCCTTCCTATCTCCGGGCTATGGTCGATGCCTACACCCCTGCCCGACCACTTCGGTCTGCCACCTCGGGGCGACTGATTGCCTCGTCACTCAAGGGTCCTTCTGGCCGATCCACACGGTCACGACTCTTTTCTGTTCTGGCCCCACAGTGGTGGAATGAACTCCCCACTGATGTTAGGACAGCAGAGTCACTGCCCATATTTCGCCGCAGGTTGAAAACCCACCTCTTCAGGAAACACTACCCTTCCTCTCTGCCTGACCTACTTGTTGTTAACTAGTTGTACGAACGTTTGTTTTCTATTGTTGTATTGTTTATTGGATCTTGTTTAGTCGATACACTTAATTGTTTTAGCTCATGCTCATTTGATTTAGCTATTTTGTCTCATCCGCTTAAGGAAATAGGTAGCTGATATATTGCACTTTTACCTTAGCGCTAGGTATACTCTTGGTTGCTTGTTTTTGCAGAAAATGCACTAAAGACTTCTGGTGATTAGTAGTTTTTGTTCCCTACCTATGTTGAATACACTTATTGTAAGTCGCTTTGGATAAAAGCGTCTGCTAAATGACTGTAATGTAATGTAATGTAATGTAATGTGTGTGTGTGTGTGTGTGTGTGTGTGTGTGTGTGTGTGTGTGTGTGTGTGTGTGTGTGTGTGTGTGTGTGTGTGTGTGTGTGTGTGTGTGTGTGTGTGTGTGTGTGTGTGTGTGTGTGTGTGTGTGTGTGGGTTGAGTGTCTCCCTGTTGACTGATGATAATGACTTTAGTGCTCAGGAAGCATAGTTCAATGGTTAATATTAACACTGGCACGCACGCACGCACGTGTGTGTGAGTGCGTGTGTGCGTGCACACACACACACACACACACACTTCTCTGTGCTCTGTGTCAGTAAAGCCAACTCGGTTCCTGATAAATCATGGCAATAAACACAATGTTTTGGGTTAGCCGAGTTGGCTTTGTCCGAGGCCTAAAGGTCTTTAAATAAATTATTTCTATTTTACAACTTTTTATCCGATTTTGCAACCCATTCTTTCACCCAGTGTCAATTATCTAATTCACACCTGACAGGGGAGAGTTTCCCCAGTTGGACGTATAGCGTGTGGAAGGAACAATCAAACCCAGGACCTTCTAGCTGTGAGGCGACAGCACCGACTGCCACCATGGCACAGCCCAATAAATACATGGGAAATTCTCTTCCGGACCGTGAAAGGGGGCGGGACTGCAACACTATCTATTTGGAACCATAATTAAAATGTGGCCATCCATCCATCCATCCATCCATCCATCCATCCATCCATCCATCCTTACACTGTCTTCTCATTCTTTCTGAGCATTTATGCACTGTGTATATAGTGTTCTGTTGGTGTGTTGTTTGCTTGTACACATTAAACCAAATATTTGAGCTCTATTCGGTCAGTTTGTGGTAGTAGATGTGTGTGTATTGTCACTCAGTAATGTGGTTGCAAGCCTGCCTCTGTATACACTTAAGCCGTGAACAAATCACCAAGGCAAGTGTTTGGAGCCCAAACCAACAGCAGCAATAAAAACGCATTTGTAGAATGGCAGCCATTTCTCCATTAACACTTTTCTTTTTCACGTATGTGTTGCTCTGAACATGTGGTTTTGTAAAACAAAATAATTGAATAACAATACCCAGCTGCTAACGACAAACCCTGCTCCAATATTTTATGTTGGCTTTTCAGTAGTTTTTCCCAGCAGTTTTAAAGTCGTCAGGAATGAGATTTACAACCATCTGGCATCAACAGTCCTTATGTCTTTTATTGATGCGTCGAGAGCCTTTGATCGTATTAATCATAGAAAGCGTTTTATTAAACTAAGCCTAAGAGGGGTGCCTGGGGGCATAGTTAGGATCTTGGCCTATTGGTATGCCAACCAAACCATGAGAGTCAAGTGGGGCAATAGTGAATCAGGACAGATGATGATGATATACACAGACAGTGTCGTAGGATGTACAGTATGCACAATTTACAATTTACAATTTAGGCATTTAGCAGACGCTCTTAATCCAGAGCGACTTACAATAGGCAAGAACAAAAAGCATGGGAATACATCACATATGTAACAAAATGCATTTATCGCGAAACATGCGTAAGCTAAGACCGTGACTAGAACATATCTATATAATGACACTATACATATAAACTATAACTAGAACATATCTATATAATGACACTATACATATAAACTACACATATGTGCTATACTATGCTGTACATATATACTATGAAGTGCTATGACTACATACAATGCACTTATTGTGCTGTCTACATGACATGCTATAAGTCTGTTTCAACTGCTATATAAGTCTAAGAAGTGCTGTCTAAGGGGGTAGGGTAAGTGCTATGGGCCATGATGGAGTCTGAAAAGGTGGGTTTTCAGACTACGGCGGAAGATCGGGAGTGATGCTGCAGTTCTGATTGCAACGGGAAGTGCATTCCACAGTTTTGGGGCCAGAAGGGAGAAGAGTTTGGGACGTGTGGAGCGTTGTCCCGGCGTTTTTAGTGAGGGTACTTCCAGCTTCCCTGCGTTGGCTGATCTGAGTGCGCGGGAGGGTTTGTAGGGTTCAATCATGCTGGCAAGATATGGGGGAGCCATACCTTTGGTTGCTTTAAATGCCAACATCAGAGTTTTGTATTCTGTGCGGGCAGCGACCGGGAGCCAGTGCAGGGAGCGGAGCAGGGGGGAGACATGTGAGAATTTTGGCTGGTTGAAGACCAAGCGAGCTGCGGCATTTTGGATCAGTTGGAGAGGCTTCAGTGCACATGCCGGTAGGCCAGTAAGGAGAGAGTTACAATAGTCAAGTTTTGACAGGACTGTTGTCTGGATTAGGAGCTGGGATGATTCCTGGGTGAGGAACGGTCTAATTCGTCGTATGTTATAGAGTGTGAACCTACAGGATCGAGTGACAGCTGTGATGTGAGTTTTGAACGAGCACAGGCGAACACCCTCGCACGCATGTTCAGTATGTGTTCAGAAGCAGTTAAGACTATTTAGAGCTTACTGTACACCACTCTACACTGCTCACTTGTGGTCAAGCTACAAAAAAGCAAGTATTCAGAAACTTCAAGTAGTGTATAATGATGCCATGAGAATTGTACTCAAAAAGCCTAGATGGTGCAGTGCAAGTGAAATGTTTGTGGTTGCAAGAGTCAATACTTTTCAAGCTGTTCTCCGGAACTTAATGCATAGATTCATGTGTCGCTTGGATGAGTCTGTGAATAGCATCATTGTCAGTATAAATAACCCTGTCAAAAGTTGCACTAGATACTCCTCTAGCCTTAGAAGACATTGGCTTAAAAGCCTTTATTTATAACTGTCACAAATGCCTGTCTAACATGTACATGTGGACTGTTTTTTATTGGATGTATATTGTATTTTGTGTTTTGTATGTTTCTCTATGGACCCTGAGTCTGCAATAAAGGCATTCATTCATTAATTCTCTTTGCGAATGCTGTTTTCTATATGGATTAGTATTTTTTGTTAATTCACTGTCTCTCTAGTGCTCCCTCCCCTTATGTTTTGGAAATGTTTTCTTTATTCGATTGTAAATCGAGATCAGACAGAAGGGAAAGTGCGAGACATGGCGGCAGGGAGTTGGATTCGAACTTGGGTCCTTACGACTTGCAAGAAGCATGTGGTCCACCATGCACTGACTGGCTGAGCCACCTTTCACTCTTCCTCTGTGTCTCTCTCTCTCTCTCTCTCTCTCTCTCCCTCCCTCCCATCATCTGTCTTTTTAAGCCATTAAGCTGACGATACCATCTAATATTCCCAAAGCAATTTTACACATGTATTGTTTTGAACGTTCTTCCCTCCCTCCCTTCCATCTCTCTTTCAGATGACTCTTGTCTAAAGGGCTGGGGGGGAAAAATTGGAGCATGGCTAAGCCTTACCCCTGCGAGGGCCATTAGCGATAGCGCCAAACTCTCAGATTGTTACAGCAGGCTACAGTCAGTGGCTGTTTTTTCCCCCTCTCGCCCCATTAGCTTTTATTAAATTGGAAGCTCATAACTCCTTCCATTTGAGCAGTGGCGAGCGCTCTGTTGATGCAAGCTTATCGAGGCTCCCGGAGGGGAAGAATCGGTCCTGATCTGGTGTGTGGTGCTAGAAGTCGATGCACCTGCTTATTCGCCATTTGCTCACATTTCCTCTCCTCCCCGACGCGTTTCCGATGTGTTTTCTCTACAAGCACATTACCTTAATCTTCGCAGGCCATCAACTCCCAGATTGTCGTCTACTGCCAGTTCATATCATCGTTTAATTCCTGCTTCCACGTCTCCCGCCATTCACTGTCTCCTTCCTTCCTCCCTGCGCATCAGCGCACGCACGCACGCACGCACGCACGCACATAGAGAGATACTGTATATACAGTTATATACACACACGCACGCAGGCATGTACTGTATGCACACACACACACACACACACACACACATACATACACACACACACACACACACACACACACACACACACACACACACATCCACCCACCCTCGCACATAAACACTCATTATTTAGGAAAATGGAATGCTCTACGCCTGTCTTATTCAAAGATATTATGGCCAATCAGTCCATTCGTTTGAATTAGGCTGATGACAGATTGAAAGTTCTCAGTCGTGACTGATTTCAGTCTTTTGGAGTCCATAGAAGCCAGCATGTCTTCTATGGAAGCATGTTGCACGCCGAATATAGCACCACGTCACGTGTTTGTGAGCTTGTAGATCGGCTATTTTTGTTTATTAATTATTTTAAGATTAAAGGGTATTTGAAGTGGTCAAACCAGCAATAGCATACGTGGTTCAGAAGCATCTTCCATAAACATGAACGGTCTCGGATATGTCGTATAGAAGCAAAAGGTTAATCTCTCAAATCTGTGATTTCTTAAGCTGGTTGACTGATGTGGATCAGCAACAACATCCTGATCCGATCACGTGATCGGAAATCGGGGCCGATCATTTTCAAATGATCGGAATCTGATCGGGAGCAAAGAACTTGATATCGTCTGTGATTTTGGATATTATACTATTGTGATAATGGCATAAGTGTTTTTGAGTATCGACAGATACTCAAAATCAAATGATCGGATCGAGAGCAAAAAAACCTGATCGGGACATCCCTAGTTTAGAATGATAATACCTAAACATCATCCTTAAACTTTCACTCGTAAGATTTTATTCAGCTTTATTCCATGATGACGTCATATGACATTTCAACTGAACATGGTGTTGTAAAGCACATTAAACAGGGTCCGGGTCTGAAAAATCTGACAGATTTGTCTAAATTGTGTTTGGCGTTTCGCAAAAAGTGTGTTTGCATTCTGAGCTTGTAGAGAGACGCTATTTTTGACGAATGTTCACTCCAGAAGTTAGAACAGAAAGGCTAGGGTTTAAGTTGTTAAACGTAATTATATTTAATTTATTTAGATATTTTTGGGCCTTTTTGCCTTTTATTCATAGATTCATAGTTGGTTGACAGGAGAGAGAGTTGGGGGGGGAAGACACACAGCAAAGGTCGTCGGATCGGGACTAGGTGCCCGGACTGCTAGGAAGGCCCGGGCAACATATTACATTTTAATGAGTTGAGCGATGATCATTTGTCAGCACAACACCTTTCTCCTTTCCAAAGTTGAACCACTAAACCTCTTAATCTGTTATTCCGATTCAGTCTGTCTGGAAGGCTAATGCTTATGCAGTCTCTCCTGCTCTGCAGACAGAGATAATGCTCCTTTGTCTACACCATTTTTACATTTTGAATTGTATTATTCAGTATATTGTTCCATGTGCTCACTCACATCTTTCCTTCATGTGCCTGGTTTCAGTGTGTTTCTCTTTCCTTCATGTGCCTGGTTTCAG
>NC_136806.1:19713419-19745919 GCF_951216825.1 Electrona antarctica
AACCTCTTCAACAACGGATCCTCTTGGGAGTGGAACCAAACTGTTAAGCAAGAATGTAATGTAGAACTTTGACTTATATAAGGGCTACACGCAGTACACACACACACACACACACACACACACACACACACACACACAAACCCACTGAAAACACAAAAATCCTGTCTTTCTCGTGTTTGGCACTTGGAAGGAAAAGCTATCTCATCTTTGGCACCCAAAGAGTTGAGGATGAGTGACAGTGCCTTTTATAACAGTATTTGTCGTGCCGGACAGACGGACACGTTGTTAGGAAGCACCAGAGAACCTGTACGATGTTGGATCAAAGCCTGTGACACCCATCGGCGTAGGACTTACCACCAGCTCGCCTGAGGCTTTATAAAACTCTCCACCGGTGCTGACTGTGTTGGACAAGTTTGTGGTCAAGTTGAGCCATCGCATGGAGAACTGATGGGGAGTCATTTTTTAATGGAGAAAGTGTAGAACTGGCATCTACTGCATGGATGGCAGGTGAAGGATCAAACAGTGGACAAGGCAATATAAAAAATGGAAGTCTGCACAGTGCACACTGTAACTTTGTAAAGCTCAGAGTCAAGGCTTTATAATATAGATTAACGTTTCGACACGGAGTCGATCTCTATAAATCTATAATAAAGCCTTGACTGGGAGCTTTACAAAGTTATACAGTGTGCGGACATCTATTTTTTATATTGAGTCGTTTTTAATGACCTTATACTACCCGCTATGTTCAGCTAGACCTAAGGCATAGATACTGATGCTTTCTTTCTGCTGGCCTTACAGAGGTTCATTCATAGCACGATATGCCACCTGAAATTCACTCTGATAGCGAACAACTTTACCTGGGGCACAGATTGTTCCCCTCACCTTTAGGATGCTCACTCACTGCCCTGGTAGACAGCAGCCGGCTTGCTCTTCCTTGCGGTACAGTAGATGTGCAACTGTTTCATATACAGCTGGTTGCCTCTAAAGCTGGTGCCACTGTCTGTCTGGGCCATCTTGGCAGACAGCCATTGTGCTTCAGCAACGTGTCAACAACATGCCCAGTGCTGGGCAGCTCCAGTCCCTGCATGTGGACCCCTACGGGGGCATAGCAACATGCCCAGTGCTGGTCAGCTCCATCCCCTGCATGTGGACCCCTGCAGGGGGATAGCAACATGCCAACTTGGAAATCAACAGTAATGGCAAAGCTTTGAAAGGCTTTGGCGTCCCCTGGCTTCACATCTGGCGTGGTGAGTATACTGTAGTGGCGATCTGGCTCTGGTCCAGCTGCTGGGGTTGGCCATATAATACTGGCACTGCGCTCCTTGCATAGCAGCGCTGCAGGGTTCAGGATGATGGTGCCATCAACCCTGTCTCTTCCAAGAACAGGTTTTCCACTAACAACCGGCATACAATTCATTGAAATATATCACTTTTATGAACTAGCACAAAATGAGACATCCCAGGAAACATCAGTACCTAAAGACACAAATAGATGCCTCATGTAGGTTAGCTTGCCACATGAACTCTAGCTTGCTAGCTACTAGATTCCCTATTATAATCTAGACACTGTGTTACAACATATACCTTAACTTAAACACACTGCTCTTGGCTTGAGAAAGACACCCAACACCTACAGTACACACAAGTGTTCCTGATGAGCAGGCTGGCACCTTGCATGGTTTCCTCTGTCGTCTGTGTGGATGTGTGAATGGGTGGATGTAGTGCAAATTGTAAAATGTTTTGCATAACGGCGCTTTATAAATGCACCGCAGCGTTTACCATGTTATATGCTGTACATGCTATTTTAAGAGGCAAGTTAGCAGGTAAAACAATTTAGCAGCCCTTACTTCAGAACTCTGTGTGGATGATGCCCTCACTATGCCTTGAAGGAATTTGGTTCACAGACCCCATGCAGTCGGCTGGTTTCACGTCCAATATTTTAGCCTAAATGTGGCCTATACGTATACGTATTATGTCACGAACAGCAACACACACACTCAGACACACACAGGCACACACCATTTCCACATAGGAATAAGAATAGAATGCCGATGGTCTGGAATTTTGGGCTCAAATGCCGAAATAAATAATGGGCCTTGATATGAAAAGAGTTGAAAAGCACTCGGTTATAGTTTGTTACAATAAGGAAAGAAAAACACCCCTCTATCCCTCTCCCTCTCCCTCCTCTCATCTCTCTGCCACTTCCCATGGCAGACAGACAGCATCACTCCCTCCAGGATCCTCTTGTGTTGTTACCCCATAGGACATGAAATGACAAATCTTTTTTGTCTTTCATGCCAGTGGGGTGATGTTTTTGCCAAGCTGGTTGTGAGTGTCGGGGGTTGCTTGACAGGTGCAGAAGAACAATAATTGTTCTTCTCCACCTGTCAAGCAGATCAATTATTGATCTGTAAGTGGATAGACAGGGTCCATTATTGCACTCTAATTGATGGGTAAATTGCTACGGAATTGAATTAACAATCACAATGTTGCCATGCATTCCCTCCCTGCTGGTGATCATTAAAATAATTTCACCCACTCTTTTACACGTGTAAAAGTTTGATTTGACAATAATAGTCATGGCTGGTTGCTAACTGTATTAGCACAGATGGTGTTGTCAACAATGACAATTTTAGCTGGCTCAAAAGCAAGTCCAGCAAATGACTGGCTGCAAATTGTTGCTGTCAGGTGTCCAAAACGTTACTTTATTTTTCAGGAAATGGGGGAAAAAAAGAACCTGTACTATAAGCAGATTGTTAATACTATTCATTGGTTCAATATTTATAAAACCCACAGACACACTTGACCGCTTTCACTTGAATCGAATTATGTTGCGGCCATTTGTTGTAAGAAATAAGACCTCCCACAACCAGTATGGAATAACAAACCCCTATGTGTGTTTTTGGTGAGAAAATCACATTTCTATTCTGCAACAAATGTGTTTCATGTGTGTGTGTACGAGAAATGACTTTTGGCTCTGTGTTGTTTACAGGTTCCTCAATGTGTGGTTCAAATTTGCGGTTGTTGATTGTAAACGGCGGTTTCCGAGATTAACTGCACACACACACACACACACACACACACACACACACACACACACACACACACGTGTGTGTGTGTCAAAGATTAGTTCATCAAAGAATCATTTTGGTGTGCGTGGGAAAAGTGCACAGTATTGAAATCCATGTCCATTCCAGGACGCATTGGAAGTTACACGTCCCCAGAGCCATTCTGGGAAACGTTGAAGCCGCCCCACCCTACTGGCCAAAGCTGGAACTGCAGGCGGCCCGAAGTAAATGGACGAGCAAAAGAGCGAGCAGCTCACACAAAGCGCTCGTCCGTGAATCGATTCAGGCGTGTTCATGGAGGTTATCACATCCGCACAAATCCAGAAAATGCATACGTGGAGGGTTCTTCCGGGAGTAGAGAAGCATAGCGTCCTCCCGGTTGCATCAGACGCCACTGAGCAACTTCCGTTGAAATGAATAGCTGCATGGGAGCGGGGCAGTCTGCTCTCTAGTTTATATATAACTCTATGGGAAGTTAGAGCCGTGTTTGATGTGCAGTGTTACTGTGGTTATATGACTCACTATGGTATTCCATTCACAGCAATTAGCAGCATTAGGCTGAGGCCACAGTAAATGGATGACCAATGCCCCCTGTGTGCCTGCTGTTGGCACCGGGCTGCCACTGCCAGCATCCAGCAGCCCACACAGACGGCATATATAATTACCACCTTGGTGTGTGTGTGTGTGTGTGTGTGTGTGTGTGTGTGTGTGTGTGTGTGTGTGTGTGTGTGTGTGTGTGTGTGTGTGTGTGTGTGTGTGTGTGTGTGTGTGTGTGTGTGTGTGTGTGTGTGTGTGTGTGTGTGTGTGTGTGTGTGTGTGTCGTGCATGCGTGCTTGTGTGTATGCCGTACGTGGGATAAATCAAATGCAGTTGGAAACCTGTTATTGTGATAATGTCTGATCGCTATTAGTGGATGATTATTATAACAGACCTCATGCAGATGATGACCACTTATTGACATTTTGTATAGATGTATTACATGAATTTAAAAGTAATGAAACGTTCAAGGGTGCATTGTGTGACCGGGCATTATACCAATCCACCGGATCAGTGGGTCTCAAAGCAGGGTCCAGGGCAGGTGGTCCCCAGCTAAATTACTTAATATAGCATGAAAATCTGTTTACTTTAAAATCACAATGTGATGCGTTATGAGCTTGTAGATCTGCTTTTTTCAAAGAATCCTGGGAAAAAAATGATTTTTTTTTGAACATTTTAACAGCACAAATGTTATATGGGGGTTCCTGGTACAAAATATTGTAATTCCGTGGCCAAATACATATTAATTTGGGGTACCTTCATCACAGGTGCCCTACATGTGGGGTGCATGTGTTTGGTCTGACGTATTGACACATTCAGACCCTAGGACGTGTACAAACATCATATCTAATCCAACCGATGGATCCAGTGGATGTGTACGCACGTCCTAAAAAATGAAAATTCAATTTTTTTTTTTTTTTGGGGGGTTAGCCTCTCCTTCTGCACCATACTCCTTGTTGTTTCGCGCATGCGCGCTGCCGTTCACTTCCTTTTTTACGGCTCAGAAAGAATGCCTCCTATCTCAGAACAGATGGGCATACTTCTGTCTTAATTTCTGACTTCAATAAGCCTCTTGTTTGGAATATTAACGCTTCTAGAGAGACTTTATTTGTGACATTGTGAGGTACGGAACATTATGCCTCCCGGTTTTTGTACGGAACGGAAGGGGGGGGGGCTTTCAGAGTAAAAGCTGCCATATCTGCCCGGCACCCCGAGCTCCTATTTTGAAAGAAATCCCGGCGCTCATTGTGTTAACAGTCCTTCATGCATTAGTCCGACACCCTACCCCAAACCCTAAAAGAAACTTTTAGTACATCTAGTAAGACTAAACCTTAATTGCCCAGACTCTTCTTCAACAAAGATGGCGAAAGCAAACATTCTTTGTTCGGTACTCATACAATAGTGTGGTACAAAACACTGAATTCCTTAAACCAGAAACCTAACCCTAACCTCACAGGGAAGCCACCGGTGAGTCTTAACCAGCCACGCATGTGTTGGACTGTTGCTTGTCGGACTGTTAGTAGTTAGTACGTCGGACAAACGTATGTGCCCCTAAATGTGCACATTGGTTTTCTGTCATGTTTGAGTAGACTAAGCAAGACAGTCAGAAGCCTGGTTTAGACTGCATCGTATCCATACTGAAACTGGGCCGAGCTTGTTGTAGATGTCTGTCAAGCAATCTTATCATACAACAGAATATATAACACCACGTTTCACTGCTGCGTTCTGTTGACTCATTCCTGGCAGTTTTACGTAAGGTTCTAAGGTCTACATTGTGTGTGTTCTTGCGTATCCATCTCTGTGTTTATGTGTGTACAGGGCATTTCACTTCACTGTAAAAACGGCAACATTTTGCGTGCGTGCGTGCGTGCGTGCGTGCGTGCGTGCGTGCGTGCGTGCGTGCGTGCGTGCGTGTGTGTGTGCGCGTGTGTGTGTGCATGTGTGCGTGTGTGTGCGTGCGTGAGTGTGTATACACGCGTGTCTGTGCACACACTCTCACCCTGTAGTAACCCTGCCTCGACTGTCGCTTCATGGTCAGTTGACTCAGCTAACTTAATTTCCTCTCACTCATTTACGCTGCAGTGCCCCCCACCCCCACCCCCGCCCCCACACACACACACAACACACACACACATGCACATCCACAAACTCACATTGGCTACTACAGTGCTTGTTTTGCTGTGTTCAGTGTTTTTTGGCATGTAGCGGTCCTCTCTCGGTGTGAGTGCTGTGGGTTGCACAGGGACAGAAGGCCTTGGATCAGCAGCTGAGAGGGGGAGGGGGGCAGAGAGAGAGAAGATAGGAGGAGGTAAGAGAAAGGGCAGGATGGAAGGATGGGAGAGAAACGCACTGTATGGAGAGATGGTTACAGGATTTAGTTCCGACACTATTACTGGTCCGACGGTCATTAGACCGACAACCATAACTATACCGCAGCGCATGTTCGAGCACTAGTCCGACCGTTGTTTGTCAGTGCCTTACCCCTCATCACGAAACTAACTTCTTTGTCTTTTTTTAGTATTTTTATATAGTTTTGAATAGTTCAAATAGCCGATCTACAAGCTCACAACGTGCCGATGTAGACTATTTTCAAAATAGTAAAAAAAAAAAGCAAAGAAGTTTAAAATAGGGCTCTTTAAGTACAGATACTATACAAATAGAGGGACATAGACTGACAGACTGATCCTGATTGACTGACAGAAATTGAAAGAGGGACAGAGAGATATCTGCTCCCAGGTACTGTAGTTCCTGGTACTTTCTAAGTTTTCTAAGGCTGATTTTCTTTCGTTGTATATACGCTGTCATCTCTCTCTGTCAATCACTTTCTTTCTGTTTGTTTGATTTTTCTCTCAGATGTTTTCATTGATGCATAACTGCCACACACATCTGTCACATTTCTGTCGATTTCCTCACATCACAAACGACTGACTGAATAACTTGTAGGTTTACCGATTAACTGATTGCGTCTGCATGACGGACTCACTGACCGAGCACTTGCCAAGGTCGCTCACTCACTCACTCGCTCGCTCGCTCACTCACTCACTCACTCACTCACTCACTCACTCACTCACTCACTCACTCACTCACTCACTCACCACACACTTGACCCCAGCCCACCTCTCCTCCCTCAGTGTATAGTGTATAACTTTATTTATGTTTGGTAACCTACCTTCTATCACTTGACTGTTTCCACTCCCCCTTCTTTCGCATCCCCCTCGGGTCATTACACAAGGAGCGATGTTGAATAGGCAAAACGAAAATGCAACGATTGTTTTAACCCCAAACCGTTCATTTGGCCTCGTTCATGCATGTGGATGGTTTTATTTGCAGGGAAGAATTGACCTAGTTTGGAAAAATAAATGCAGCGTTTTACCGCTGGGTTATATTTGCGTTCTGTGAGTGAGTATGTACTCAAAACATAAGCAGCTGTTTAAATAAATGTGAATGAATCACACCAAATAAACACTCCCGCTGTGTACAGACCTTTCTCTCTGTCTCTGTCTCTGTCTCTGTCTCTGTCTCTGTCTCTGTCTCTGTCTCTGTCTCTGTCTCTGTCTCTGTCTCTATCTGTCTCTGTCTCTGTCTCTGTCTCTGTCTCTGTCTCTGTCTCTGTCTCTGTCTCTATCTGTCTCTGTCTCTGTCTCTGTCTCTGTCTCTGTCTCTATCTGTCTCTGTCTCTGTCTCTGTCTCTGTCTCTGTCTCTCTCTGTCTCTGTCTCTGTCTCTGTCTCTGTCTCTGTCTCTGTCTCTCTCTGTCTCTGTCTCTCTCTCTCTCTCTCTCTCTCTCTCTCTCTCTGATGGCAGGACACACAGAGTGTACAGGAGGGCTCCATCTGCTGAGGGGCACATTAGGGACCCCAGCAAGGGACACTCGTTAGGGGACACTCGTTAAGTAGTGCCAAGCCAATCTGTCCATGGCGCGTGGCCACGCGAATGAGATCTGTGTGTGTGTGTGTGTGTGTGTGTGTGTGTGTGTGTGTGTGTGTGTGTGTGTGTGTGTGTGTGTGTGTGTGTGTGTGTGTGTGTGTGTGTGTGTGTGTGTGTGTGTGTGTGTGTGTGTGTGTGTGTGTGTGTGTGTGTGTGTGTGTGTGTGTGTGTGTGTGTGTGTGTGTGTGTGTGTGTGTGCTCATCGTGTCAAAGCATTCATTTGATAGAGCAGTGTACCACCAGAGGACTGCTCTGCCATTGCCCAAACGATGTCACGATTCAGAATGAAACATTGATGTCCAGTTGAATATGTATCCATGATGTCACACACACACACACAAATGGACAGAGGCTACAACATACAGTAAGCACATCAAAGTGGACACGTACATGCGCCACACATACTGTACTATACAGTACACAATAATGGACATAGTACAACGCGCACGCACACACACACGCACACGCACACACACACACACACACACAGTCAGCGATACGAGAAAAGGATCTCTTTCTGTCTCTTATCGAAGCACTCTATCTGTCTGCCCCGGTGATAATCTGATTCATCCCTACAGTAGCCCCGTCCGCCCAGCTCCCGGGGGCCGGGGCGTATTGATTGAGGTAGAAGGCCTTAGCTGCAGCACAACTCATTTAAAACCCTAAACCCTTTTTTTTGGGAGGAAGGAACGGTGAAATCCTCCTGACTGTTTATTTAACTCGTTGAGTTTGTACAAATGGAACCAAAGTTACAGTCCTGTAAGCCTTACAGGAACGTTGAGAACCCCTGCTGTAAGGGGCCATTTGGTTTTATTTTGTACCCTAGTCTCTCAGAGTTACAGTCCTGTAAGGGGCCATTTGGTTTTATTTTGTACCCTAGTCTCTCAGAGTTACAGTCCTGTAAGGGGCCATTTGGGTCTATGTTGTACCCTAGTCTCTCAGAGTTACAGTCCTGTAAGGGTCCATTTGGTTCTATGTTGTACCCTAGTCTCTCAGAGTTACAGTCCTGTAAGGGGCCATTTGGTTCTATGTTGTACCCTAGTCTCTCAGAGTTACAGTCCTGTAAGGGGCCATTTGGTTCTATTTTGTACCCTAGTCTCTCAGAGTTACAGTCCTGTAAGGGTCCATTTGGTTCTATGTTGTACCCTAGTCTCTCAGAGTTACAGTCCTGTAAGGGTCCATTTGGTTCTATTTTGTACCCTAGTCTCTCAGAGTTACAGTCCTGTAAGGGTCCATTTGGTTCTATGTTGTACCCTAGTCTCTCAGAGTTACAGTCCTGTAAGGGGCCATTTGGTTCTATTTTGTACCCTAGTCTCTCAGAGTTACAGTCCTGTAAGGGTCCATTTGGTTCTATGTTGTACCCTAGTCTCTCAGAGTTACAGTCCTGTAAGGGTCCATTTGGTTCTATGTTGTACCCTAGTCTCTCAGAGTTACAGTCCTGTAAGGGTCCATTTGGTTCTATGTTGTACCCTAGTCTCTCAGAGTTACAGTCCTGTAAGGGGCCATTTGGTTCTATGTTGTACCCTAGTCTCTCAGAGTTACAGTCCTGTAAGGGGCCATTTGGTTCTATTTTGTACCCTAGTCTCTCAGAGTTACAGTCCTGTAAGGGGCCATTTGGTTCCTATACTGGTTCCTAGCTATCAATCATTTAGTTGGGGACCACTTGGAACCACCCCAAGGACCCCTGAGAGTCTCCGGTACCGCCTGAGAGAAAGAAAGAAAGAACAACAAATATTGTACTGATAATGCCAACATCCTAATGAATAGGACATTGCTTCAGGTCTCATCTAACAAATTCATCTGTTTTGATTGAAACAGGGCGGACAAAAAACACGTTCAACTTGCCTGTAATAAAATAATGAAAGCAATTGATTGAAAGATATCTATGCTTGCTCCAATCTACACAGCATTCATATAGAAAACAAAGAATGTGTTGGATTGGATACATTATCTTTGATTTATTGATTGATTGAATACTTTATTAGGCAGAAATGTAAACCATACACAGAGTACAGTCAAACACTAGTCTAAAAGGATATCACCGAAAAAAGTCCTTGCAGTCTTGTTTCCATTCAGGTCCTGGGTATTCAATTCATAATTATGACATGAAAAATCATACCCGTGTGAAGTGAGGGGCGCTCTTATCATCATACATCATCATACATCATCTCATTCTGACCAATAACAATTTGCGTCCTCACTTTTTTTTTATCACTTAGATTTTTATTTGTTTTTGAACAAACACACAATAGAAAAGGACAAACACAGCACAAACAAACATGAAAAACAAAAAAATAAAAATACAATAAAGTCGACAATGCTTATCAAATCTTTTTCAAAACATCACTTATTCCTAGACATATTCTGGTGGTCCTCATTCCCCCATGCCCTCATTGCTCATGATCAGGTCCTTGAATATTGTCCATTTGGACCATTTGTCCTCCATTCGTTCCTCCTGCAGTCTCAGGCGATGTGTCAGTTTCTCCATGAGCTGTATCTCCTGAATCAACTCCTCCCATTGTCCCTGTGTTGGAGGCTCCTTCTGTCCCCATTTCCTTGTGATAGCCTTCTTTCCTGCCGCCAATAAAATGTTTACCAGATACCTATCCTCTCCTCGTATCTTTCCCCCCATCAAGTTTCCTAAATACAGAACATCACACTTCATAGGCACCTCATAACCCAACACCTTTTGTATCTGATCATGTATCACATTCCAAAAAGGCTCAATTCTGGGACATTTCCAAAACACATGTGAGTGATCCACATTTACATCTCCACAACCCCTCCAACATTGTATCTGTTGCTTCAACTGCTTGCTCATAATTTTTGGTGTTATGAAAAACCTGCAAAGATTTTTCCAAGAGAATTCCCTCCATATCCGTGAATTGGTAGATGACTGGTGCATTTTCCACATATGAGCCCAATCTTTTTCTGTAATTTCTATGTCTAGTTCTGCTTCCCATTTCTTTTTAATATATTCTGTTGAATGACTGCCACTCATCAAAGTCGTATATATTGCTGATATAATTCGAATATTTTTCCCCTTGTATATATTTTTAATAATTTGGACAATACCATTCACTTCCATGGAGGGCCTCCCTTTGATTTCCTTAATATAATAATCCCTTAGTTGCAGATACCTGAAGAAATCATGTTTATCCAACATGTATTTAACACTCAAATCTGTGAAACTCTCCAATGCCCCATTCTTCTCCAAAACACACCAGGCTGTCATTCCTCTATTGCTCCACACTTTAAAGCCCTTATCATGTCCTGCAGGTTTAAATGAACTATCAAATGCCATCCATTTTAAAACCTTTATATCCTCTTCAAACCTATATTTTTTAACAATTTTAAACCAGATCTCTAATGTAAATAGGGTGATTGGATCAATACGGTGTTTTATTTTCTTAAACTTTTCTTTGTCTCCTATAATATTCTGTATTGGATGTTTATCGAATTCCTTTTCCATATCTTTCCATTTTGCTATATAATTAGGTTTACACCAACATCCTACATATCGTAGCTGGGCCGCATGATAATACATTTTTAAATTGGGAAGACCCATGCCCCCTCCCTCCTTTGGGAGTTGAAGGGTCTGAAATCTGACCCTTGGCCTCTGCCCGGCCCACACAAACCTAGAAATCATTCTGTCCCATGTAATAAATTGCCCTTGGGGGACCTCTACCGGTAAGGACTGGAATAGAAAGAGCAACCTGGATAATACATTTATTTTAACTGCCTCCAACCTTGAGTTCAGGTCTAGTGGCAAAGTAGCCCATCGTTCAATATCTCTTTTTATCTCCTGATTTAATTTATCATAGTTGGCTTTATATAATGTAGACAATTTTTTCGTTATGTTTATACCCAAATATTTAATACTTTTTTGTTCCCAATTAAAGTTGAAGGCTTCCCTTATAGATGCATTTGGAGCATAATTTAAAGCCAAAATCTGTGTTTTGGCTATGTTGATCTTGTATCCTGACAAACGACCAAATTCTTCTAATACCTTGCTTAAAACGGGAAGTGAGTCATTTGGTCTCTGGAGGAAGGCAATTACATCATCGGCAAAAAGTCCTATCTTGTGTTCGCTACCGTTTACCGTCACACCTTGTATACCTTCATTGTCTCTCACTGCTTGTGCTAAGGGTTCAATAAAAAACGCAAATAACGTAGGCGAAAGACAGCATCCTTGCCTAGTCGATCGTTGTAGGTTGAATTTCCCAGACAAGCTCCCATTTATTTTAATTCTAGCCGTAGGTTGTTGGTATAATGATTTTACACATTGTAATGCTTCCTTATTGAACCCAAATCTTGTCAATACAGCATAAAGGAACTTCCAATTGACCCTATCATATGCAGCCTCTGCATCAACACTCACTAATAAAGTGCTTGTTTTAGTCCTCTGTGCTTGGTCTACAACATGTATAGTTCTCCTCACATTGTCATGAGTCTGGCGATTAATTATGAAGCCTGTCTGATCTTCTTCCAACATCTCATTTGCTATGTCTGCTAACCTCCTAGATATAATTTTGGTGTATATTTTGTAGTCCACATTCAAAATAGATATGGGTCTATAGCTCCCACATTGCTCTTTATCCCTTCCCGGCTTTGGTATTACTGAGATTATTGCTTCGGACCAAGATGGTGGTATTTTATGTTTTTTCAGGGTCCAATTAAAGGATGCTACTAGCATAGGTACCAACTCTTCTCTGTACATTTTGTACCACTCCACAGGGAACCCATCACTTCCTGGTGATTTATTATTTTTAAAGGAACTAATTGCCTCCATAATATCGTCGGCTGTAATATTAGCTGTTATTATACGATTCTGCATTAACCCTATGTGTGGCAGGTCCAACTGATCTAAATACGTTTTCATTTCTTGTTCCTCTGCCTGTTCGGGTTGTGTATACAGCTTCTCATAGTACCGTTTAAAAACCCTCTCTATTTCCTCTGGTTCAGTTGTTAGTTCCTTTGTCTCAGGGTCTCTAATTTTGCTAATATTGGTCAATGCCTGTTGTTTACGCATACGTTTAGCCAATAATTTAGTGGCCCTTGCCCCGGCCTCATAATAATTTTGCTTAACATATTTACTTTTCCTTTCAATCTCATCTAATTGGGCATCCTTTATTTTAACTTTCAAGTCTTTCATTTTTTTATATAGTTCTTCATTTTTTGTTTTCTGGTAATCCTGTTCCAATGCCCTTAAATCTTCATTGTTTTTCTTATAAGCTACTAATTTAGCCTTTTTCACTAGTGCCGTCTCCACTATCAATTTACCTCTCATGACAGCTTTCATAGCATCCCATACCATAGTCGGGTCCACTTCCCCATTGTTATTTTCCACAAGGTATGTGTTCAAATCCGTCCTGATTTTCTCTTTTCTCTCTTCACTGTTCAACATACCCATATTAAGTCTCCACGCTGTCTGCCTCTTCCTATTATTTAAACCAATTTTCAGAGAAAGTGGGTTGTGATCCGATAGATCTGCCCCTCCTATCTCACATTCCCCAACTCTGTAACTATCTCCCATGTTCACAAAAAATTGGTCGATCCTAGAATGGACTTTGTGCGCAGCCGAATAGTGAGTGAAGTCCATATCTGTCGGGTGGAGTCTCCTCCATATATCTACCAGTCCCATCTCACTCAGCGATGTGTTTACAAATTTAGCTAATTGTGTCTTGCTTCTTTTCTTACTTGTTGTATCTTTTTTATCACACAAAACCACATTTGTATCACCTCCTGCAATCAAAATACCATTTGTTTCCACAGCTATAATGTCAAACATGTACTTAAAAAACTTCTTATCACTTTCTGGTGGTGCATATATATTTACTAAAGTTACCGGTTCATTATCTATTCTTCCCTTCACAATAATGTACCTCCCTTCTTTATCTTTAATCTCCTTTTCAAAATCAAAGTTGACTGTATTAGCTATTAGTATTATAACTCCTCTTCTTTTTCCGTTTTTGTATGAACTATAATATGAGTTCCTGTATCCAAACCTTTTTAGTTTCTCATGCTCAGTTTTGTTTAGATGAGTTTCTTGTAGGAAAAAAACCTGCATGTTTTCTTTTTTCAATTTTGACATGACCCTTTTTCTCTTAACTGGTGAATTCAACCCATTTACATTCAGCGACATTATCCCCAACATATTAGACATTGTTATTCCTTATAGTTCCCTTCATATTTTTTTCCTGCCTAGTCATATTATAGTATTTGCATCCGCTTGTCGACAAAAAAAACAAAAACAAAAAACAAACACATAGCTTCCAAACACGATGTAAAACATCCGTGACCCTTAAACCCTCATAACAGGGTGAGGGGATAGTCCCCATCTTGTATGGGGGCCCCTCCCTAGACAAACTAGTACTAATCTCAGCCTGTGAGTTTCCCCAGTGTCTAGCCATTCCCTACCTAATAAAGCAAACCCTTCCAGTTGGTACATTTTAAATGCAAAATAATGAAAGAAGCCCTAGTATCTAACCTATTCCCTACACAGAGCTGGTAATGTATAATCAATGAAACAAGCCAAAAAAACAACCACTTGGGGTTTCAATCCTATTACCAAAAAAAAGAAAAAAAAGATCCAAGCTCCATATCTAACTTTTCTTTTCTCTCTTTTTTCCTTCCTCTTATCCCTTCCCTTCTTTTTTTTAAACAAAACAAAAACCTTCTTCGCTTATTCTTCCCCCCTCCCTCATTCAACCCAACTCTATGTTACCTCTTTTTACAGCAGAAATCATGTTCTATTTCCTTCTAAACATCCGTAGGTTGTCCTTAGCTCTCCACGCCGCTCCTCTCCTCTTCTCCACTTTTCTCCACTCTGGCGCCCGCTGGTGATTCTCTCCTGTACGTCGTCGTTCTCTCTCCGTCCCCGTGTCTCTCGCACCCTCCGCCTCCACCGCCGCTGGTGCGCCGAGTCCCGCTGTCGAGTCGAGGCTGGATCCTCCCGCCATGTAGCCTCTCTCCTCTATGGCCTGGGCGACGTCCTCCGCACTTCTGTACATTCTCTCACCGTCAGGCCACTGTACCCTCATCTTCGTAAACGGCGTCTGGAACCGGATTCCTCTTGCTTTCAACATTCTTTTGAACGGAATATAGTCTTTTCTTCTTTTCACAACTTCGGGTGGATAATCATGATCGAAGCCGAGCTGTTTGTCTCCTACTTGTATCTTCGCCTCCCAGGCTTTTCTTAGCACCATTTCCTTTGTCTCGAACTGAAGAAAGTTTGCCACAATGGACCGCGGAGCTGCAGTTGGGTGAGTTGGCTTCTGTGACAACGCACGATGCGCCCTCTGCAGTTGGAGCTGAGTCCCCGCTGGCAGCTCTAGCTCCGTGTGGAATAACTGCTCCAAATACTTAATTACAGAGGTTCCTTGTTCACTATCCTCTGGGCAATTGAATACGCGTATGTTGTTCCGTCTTGATCTGGCCTCGGCATTCAATTGTCTTTCTTGTAGTTGTTCAATATGTTCCACCATTGTCATCATGGCCTCGGTCGCTCCCGTCCTCCAGTCCTCCACCTCCGATATCCGTGTCTGCGCCTCGGCCATGTTCGTCCTCTGCTTAGTCACCTCTTCCTCTTGTTGTTGTAGCTCCCGGTCCACTATTTTACGATAGTTTGTGAATTCTTCCTTCATTTCCCTCTTCAGTTCTTCTTTAAACGTTGCTAGCTCCTGTTGTATACCTTCTTTAAAAGTCTTTAGCTCTCTGGTGATATCAGCGAGCCCGGCCCGTATCACTTCGGTGTAGTTCTCCGCCATGCTGCTTTCGGCGTTTTCTTCCAGTCCACTCCCGTCGTTGTTTTCTTTAGTTTGCTTATCTGCTTTATGACTTCGAGTTATCCTACGGCTTCCTTGTTGTTCACCACTCATTTCTCGTCATACCTTTTTCGTTTTGAATCTGTTTTTACGTGGTATTTTTTCCCTTTGGCCTGCTGAAAGGTGGATTTTCAGAATTTCAATTGCTTTAATAACTCTGTTTTCTATACCCGGAGGCAACCTAGACTATCAAAATGGGTTGCAATTAGATGAGTCATGGGCCCCAGGCCAAGAAGTAGTCGAATTAGTTTGTTTTGGGAGGTTTGGAGCATAGTCTTACAGTAAGTGACATTGGGATGCTGGAGAACCAAGAGGTGGAAGCATAGTCAAATGATGGCTGAATTAGGTCCCCAGCTAGTGTCCTGAGAGCACTTTTGTTGACAAAAGAGGAAATTCTGCAAAGAAACCTTTGTTCTTTGATTTACTTTTCTTGATCACCCTTGTTGCCATGCTTTCACCTGTCAGTTTGTTGTCAAGAATAGAGCCCAGATCTCTTCTGGGGGGTTGGGGCTATCTCAGTGTGTGTGTGGTAGTAATTAAGTCAAGCAGACAGTTAACTCATGTGAGAGTGCAGCAGGCTAATCTAATTAGCTAGGTGGTCTTCTCCTCACAAGTGTCAGATATTAGCCTCTGCACGCACGCACGCACGCACGCACGCACGCACGCCAAATTGATTACTAGAGGCGGATAGTTATTCAAATGTTATATCTTTATTTCTCTTATCTGTTTGACATTGTATAAGGTATTATCAATCCACTAGACAGGTGCTTTACTGATTTGTACATTATTTAACCCATTCAGGACAGGAACCCCTTTTGGTGTTTAAGCATTATGTTATACTTTAGCTATTATATTGAAAAATAGCAGATCTACAAGTAGATCGAACTATTCTCGAGATACGTGGATTACAGTACGTGCGTACATATGAGATTCCCTGCATTTCTTTTGCAAGATATCATATATAACGGAATTAATTAGTTTAAGGCTTCTTTTTGTATCCCTTTAAGACGTTTGATCACTGTAACAGTGTTCGCTATAAGCAGTTTCCAGTTCCACTGTATGTGAGTTGATTGTGCAACTGAGCAGGGATTAGGTTTGTGTGACTTTCTTGGCTTTGCATCTGAAGTTTTTCACTCGCCCAGAGAAGGTTGGCTACAATCAAAAGAGCTCAACTTCAATAGGCTTTAACAGCTGTGTGTGTGTGTGTGTGTGTGTGTGTGTGTGTGTGTGTGTGTGTGTGTGTGTGTGTGCGTGTGTGCGTGTGGCACGCCTAGCTTTGCTACTGTACCAAACTGTATCGACAGCATTGAGGACTTTGTGTTTGTGTTCACATTGAACAAATCTGGGATTATACTTTATTAGTGTGTATTAGTGCTCTATAGAGCAAAGAGTCGAGATCCCCTGCTGACATCACACCATTAAGGTCCTTGCAAACTGCTGCCGCTTTTGGGGGGAAAACGGCAGAAAAACGCAGGAAGTTTGTAAATATATCGAAGATGCGAATATAATCCATTCCTAATGGATGAAGCCTTGGCCTGGAAGAGAGGTCATCAGGTGGTCTCCAACCTTCTTAGAGTGTTTCAACCCTCAACCACTACACTCTCCAGTTGGCGGGTCAGCAGTGATTGGCCAAGTCACTGCCCCTCTCCTCCAGGCTTGCAGCTATAAAGTCCACGGAGGGGCACCCCGGGCGCAGCCATCACAGAGGCGCAACCAGCACCGGGAGAGAGGGCCACACCCGGCCAACAGGGAAGTACGCAACCTGCCGGCCAGGTGCAGCAAACCAGTGCTGCTGACCACACCCCAGTGACCGCCGCGCCCAGGGCACCCCCCCACGGACCTGCCCACTGTCCTTTCTCTCCTGCCAGAACGAACAGGAAGCTCTCTCTGCCCTGTGTGTTCTTGGGGGATAGCAGGCACTGAGAGGTGTCTAGGACTATGGTTTGCCTCCTGCCTAGTATCCTCCTATGTCTCACCAGACTGTGCGGTGTGCATGTGTCCGTCCTGTCCACACTTGGACAGGACGATGAAAAATGTCGGGACCTTTTAATCTTGTGACAGGTTGCTATAAATATGCACTTGTCTTGTTTGTTGACCATACACCGCAAAATCTTCAGTGTCTGTCAAATGGAACCAGAATTATCTGGTTCTATTTGTTCAAAGATTGTACTGTGTATAATCCTAGCCCTTTACTCTTTACCTTTACTAATGTTAAATAAACCTATCATTTTGGAGAATTAGACCAGCCCTTTTTTATTATAGCTGCCATCCTTTGTTTGGTCTTCTCAGGTTGCTGGAGATCTGGGGGATTGGTCTGTTCATAAATCCTTATTATTACTAGATTGCTTTCATATGTTAACACTACACAGAACACGTGAGATTATGAGCTCCTGGCTGCTAATCCCATGGATGTATTGGGCCTTTGTGTGTGTGTGTGTGTGTGTGTGTGTGTGTGTGTGTGTGTGTGTGTGTGTGTGTGTGTGTGTGTGTGTGTGTGTGTGTGTGTGTGTGTGTGTGTGTGTGTGTGTGTGTGTGTGTGTGTGTGTGTGTGTGTGTGTGTGTGTTAATGAAATGCAGTATAATTGGTTCTATGGATGTCAATGTGTTTATGTGATGGATTTGTGGAGTAAGGAATGGATGGGTTTCTGTTTGTGTGACTCCTGAGAGACCTGTCTGTGCATAATGGTGTAGCATTGGTGGAAGTATGTTTACTCATAATGGTGTAGCAGTGGTGGAAGTATATTTACTCATAATGGTGTAGCAGTGGTGGATGTACATTTACTTATAATGGTGTAGCAGTGGTGGAAGTACATTTACTCATAATGGTGTAGCAGTGGTGGAAGTACATTTACTCATAATGGTGTAGCAGTGGTGGAAGTACATTTACTCATAATGGTGCATGTAGCAGTGGTGGAAGTATTTACTCAAGTACTGCAGGCTACTTGATGACGTGTTGTGATCTGGTAGATGTGCTATTTTAGAAAAATAAATCTTTAGTACTTTTTACTTGACTGGTTGTGATCCAGAGAACACACACCCATATTACTTTTCACTGTCAATGTCTTGCTTATTGCATCCATTTTGCATCGGTTTGATGGTTTCTTCCTTCAGGATCAAAGGTTAAGATGTTGCAATGGATATAATTATACTGATGTGGATTGTTCTCTGCTCCGCAAACCCAGTCAACGTCTTTGGCATTGTCTTGCACACACGCACACACACGCATACATATTGGTAATTGTCAGGCACATACTGACAATTACAGTATGTGTGTTGCTTGAGAGTCGTAGTTAATAATGGCTCCCATATGACATGATTTGCATGTACTGTATTGCTGTGACAGGCACTCAATTATGTATTCAGAGATAGACAATGTACATAATGATCCATGCTCATATTATTGTACATCACATACCGAATATAACTGTACATGTAGACTGCATTCTGTAGATACACATGCACCACATACTACTGTACTTAGAGATGGTACAAGTGAGTACTTATATAGTGCCTTTAGCCAAAGCGTTTATGTGCATTGCATTCACCCGTTCACATATCAACCATGCAACTTGCACCAATCTGCTGATGTAGAGCAATGCTCAAGGGCACTTCGACACTATAGCCCAGGGAGAGCTGGGAATTGAACTGGGAACCTTCCAATTCCCAAGTGGCTGCTCAGCTCTATATGTCTGAGCCACTGCCGCCGCACACCAACAGACAGAAGGCTGTTGAAGCTGCAGCTTGCAGCATGTTTTAGGAGTAGAAAAGCATTTCATGGGGTGCCTGGTGGCTCAGCTAGTCGGTGCACAGACCCTGTGTGCTTGGTGCCGTGTCGTTAGTCAGAAGGTTCCTTGTTCCGAAATTACTATCCCTATCTCTAATCCTAACCTAAACATAACCGCAAGCACGGGTGCAGTGCATGTTCGGACTAACGGGACTTCGGATCTATGGGTAGTTCCCGTGTGCTTAGTGTGGTTTGTGGTTGACCTGAGTTTGAGTCTGCGCGACTCCCACGTGTCTCTCTGCCCTTGGTTTCCTGACTCTCTCTGCAATGTCCTCTCTGAGAAATGAAGCATAAAAATGCCTAAATAAATTACTTCATTAAAAAAAAGAGAAAGAAAAGCATTTCACTATGAAGGACATTAAAGGACTATTCTTGTCTAAATCCATGTAATTGTCTACTCACAGCTTCGGTCACGACACATAGACCATTTTGCCGTTAATTGCTTCATTTTTGGAAGTCACGGTTGTCAGCGAATGTTTACAGTTTTTTTGCAAAGTAATTAAAATGCTACGTAACTTACTGGAATAATTAGTCAATGTCTGCTAAACAAAGCTGCATAATATGTAGTAGAATATTGAATTTCATTTGTAAATCAATTTGTTCTCCAAAGAATATTTTCGACTAGACTTTTCAAATATAAGTTCTGCCTTAAAATGCAACAATAACATAACGTTGACAAACGTTGACATATTTAGATATTATTATTATTATTATGATGAAAAAGCCCTTATCTCTGAGCTCGGTAATAATAATAATAATGTTTATTGTCCCGAAGGATATTCATCTTCACAGGTCTGTTCAACACCAACAACAAAAACAACACATAGTACAGAAAAATATAACACCAAGACAAACAAAAACATGAGTTCCCCACTGTATACAGAACCATCCTATCGGCGGGGCAATTTGTTTAATGCCGCGATGGCTGAGCGGACAAAACTCCTACTGAAACGAACCTTTTTCCAGGGTAAGGTTCTGTATCTTTGTCCTGATGGCATGAGGTTGAAGAAGCGATACAGGGGATGATCAGTGTCACGTGATATTGAGAGTGCTCAATACCACGTGACACTGATCATCCCCTGTATCGCTTCTGCACATTGCTCACTGATAACAAACTGTCACTACACCTGGAATCCATACTTTTTGGGTCCAAAATTAAACTCAGTAAGGCCAAATATAATATATGTTCACCAGAAATAACTGATCTGCAAGCTGCACAACGGGTCGCTTTGTGAGCTTGTTGTAGACCTGCTATTTTTTTTGCCAAATGTATTATTATGTCCAGTTCAGAATAGGGACACTATGGGCTCATGTGGTTAATCCCTCCTCAAACATTGCATAACAGGTATCTAAATATCACTAGAGACTGAACCACATGAACCGGTCCAGTTCTCTAAATCATTTTCATATGCATGCCTTTTTCTGGATCCCAAAGCACACCGAGTCATAACGGTGAGCTCTGTTAGTCTGAGCGTTGAAGCCCATGTCTGTGTTGTTAAGTTGGCCAAATGCCTTCTTTATAATTAGGAGTCCATAAGCATATATAATGCATGTTTCTGCTTTTGGTTTTTGCAGCCTGGCAGTCACTACTGCTGTCAGACTGACTGCAAGTAGTCACTTAGGGGTGCTAGTGATGATTATTAGAGGAGAAGAGATGAGTAATTGTGTCGAAGGATTATTAAAATCTCTGCATTAAAAAGAAAGCATTCACTGTGTGTGTGTGTGTGTGTGTGTGTGTGTGTGTGTGTGTGTGTGTGTGTGTGTGTGTGTGTGTGTGTGTGTGTGTGTGTGTGTGTGTGTGTGTGTGTGTGTGTGTGTGTGTGGTTGATTGGGGGTGTGTGTGGGTGTGTGGTTGATTGGGGGTATGTGTGGTTGATTGGGTGTGTGTGGTTGTTCGGGTGATTGGGTGTGTGTGTGGTTGATTTGGTGTGTGTGTGGCCCTGTACATTGTGCCTGATCCAAAATTAAGGAAAGCCTCAACGAAGAGAAATACTACAATGTACGAACACAGCAGCAAGATGTGTGAACTGTTGTGACAAGAGAAGCTTCGCCAATGGAATTCGAACCAATGATAACTAATAACTATAATGATAATGATGTGAGCATTCACACAGACACTGATGAATGATAATGTTCTGTAATCAGTGGAGCAGCAGGCACTGCACACTCCTGCTGATTTGGAGGGAGCCCCAAAAATGGATATTGATGAGATTACCTACTATTATATATTATAAGAGCTACTACTATTGTACATTGTGCAGACATCGGGGGGAAAAAAGAAAAACAAAAGGGTATGGAGGTTCACGAAATTGTTAAAAGACGAGAGGTCTTTGAAAGACATCTCAGAGGCAAATTGTCATTGAAGTTCACTGTAAGGTTTAAGTGGCCAAGCAATTGTAAATGTTCACTAACTTCTTTTTGCTGCATGGGGCATGGAGGGAATTCAAGGATGTTCTTTACTTTGTTTTGTGTGTGTGTGTGTGTGTGTGTGTGTGTGTGTGTGTGTGTGTGTGTGTGTGTGTGTGTGTGTGTGTGTGTGTGTGTGTGTGTGTGTGTGTGTGTGTGTGTGTGTGTGTGTGTGTGTGTGTGTGTGTGTGTGTGTGTGTGTGTGTGTGTGTGTGTGTGCTCAATCAGCTCAATCAGCAGCAGTCATCAGCCAAACAGATGCTACTATTATGTGCCATTAATAACCACCATAGAACTAAGCATGCCATAACTCCTCGTCTGTCTATTTGTGTCCGTGTCACTCTTTCATTAGTCAGTTCTAATTATGAAAGACATCCATCAGCAACTTTCCTATACTTAGTTCAATCAACACATATATGATAATAATAATTACTAAATGATGTGCACAGAGTGGCTCAGTGGTGAACACTCTCACAGCGAGAACACCCTGGGTTTAAAGCCGAGTGAGGCCTTTCTGTGTCAGGTTTGCTCGTTGTCCTCATGTTTACATGGGTTTCCTCTCATGCCAACAACAACACGTGCATGTTGGGGATGTACTACTCCTGACAAGCCACTGGCCTCGATAGTTCCCAAACTTTCCAGCTCAGGATCCAAAAGAGAGATTATAGACGCTTTGCCCGCGGGACGCAAACTAGTGAAAATAACAAATCTCCAAGCACACAACGCGTCGCTTCGCGCCGTGTTGCGAGCTTGTAGATCAGCTATTTCCACTACTTCTTTATTACACATTTGTATTTCAAATGTATACAATTATAAAAAAATATATATAACATCTTTGGAAATATACAGTATGACCGTGACCCATAAAAATTGGTCCATGACCCACAAGTGGTTCACGAGTCACTGTTTGAGAAAGCAGGACTTAAAGCAGGACCTGGTCTCTGGGTGTAAGAACACATTCATGTTGGGGACATACTCCTGGCTCTGGCCTTTGAGCTGGACATGGTCCAATTTTGTTTTGCTGTTTATACTTTGTCGTGCTGTGATGTTACGGGCAGTGGACACATTTCCTCACAATGGTTAATTAATTGCTGCATACTTCAAGGTATACCGTAATGGAAGTTGCAAGGGGATCTTCACATGGCGGTAATTATGTTATCAAGTCAAAACCAAGGGGGCCCCGCCATAGAGTTATAAATAATAGAGACGGCACCGCAATTCCCATCCACTTGCATGGAGTTGCTCACCCAGCGAATACTGCCTTTATTGATAGGATGAAAGTAGACTGACAGGAAATGGGGAGAGGGATGGGGGGAAGACACGCGGCAAAGGCCGTCGGGATCGGGAGTCGAACCCGTGGCACGCCGTGAGGCTGGCTCAGCAGCCTAGGTGCCCAGACGGTTGAGCTAACTGTCCGGGCCAATACTCCCCTTTTCACCCCTTCTTCCGAGTTGGAAAAGTGGTGGGCTCGGCCCATTTTGGGCCCAGCTACGTCATAGAATTGCATTCATGAACGTGCCAGGCCGTAAGCATGAATGAGCACTGTGAGTCGTTCGTGCGAGTCATGAACGAGCACCGTACCGCCGCTGTCGAGTATGAGCTCTACCCATAGGTTCAGTTCAACGGAGCAATTCTATGACGTAGATACAGTAGGACCAGTTCTGCTCGAGCTGCAGTATCTACGATCAGCCAGCATGTCCATTTGGAGTCAATGCTTCCTCTCGGTGGCCGGGGCTTGGGCCCAGCACGAGACTGACGGGTGAAGCTGATCTCCCCCCCATGTGGGCCCCCTTTGCACCCTCCTAGATCTACACCAGAGGATCCCAACCACTGGTACTAGTACCACTGCTGGGTACTTGAGCCCCTCTCTGGTGGTACTCAGAGGAGTCGCCCAAAAAAGAAGAAAAAAGACAAAAGTGGAATGAAATATTGAAATAGCTGGTTGAAATAGGCTATCCAGCCATGCTGAAATGGGCATCACAGCACACCTAGCCGTTGATAGAATATTTGAGAACGGATTCATCACATTAGAAATATCATCAGTTGTGCTGATTAGTGACTAGACAGAGTTTTGTCAGAGCAGCATCATTATTGGCTTAGGAATGGAACAAAAAGGGCAGGTATACGTTCCTGTATTTTAACATCATTACACCATTATTATGGTGGTACTTCAGTATAAAAAGGTTGCGAACCAATGATCTACACCACTGACACAAACACTAGAATAAGTCAGGATATGATGTTTTGTTTAGTTGTCCTTTATTTCTTTATGTAAAACACATTAGACAGACAGGTGCATAATTATGAAACATTGAAAAATATAAATAAGTACATACTGTATAGTCGAGCGGTAAACAAACATCCTGTATACATCATAGTGTACGTTGGTATGTCATGAGGTCAATATTGTAATCCTTCAGCAGAACAAGACAGTCTAATTTAAAGGTGTTGTTCATTCCATTTGTACGGGGCATAATGTTTAAAACCAGCCTTGCCAAGTTCAGTTTTTATGTGTGGTACTTTTAAAACGAAACAAACAAAACTTTGACCTAGTTCTCTATGTTTAAAAGCAATCAAGGATCAGAGATAAAAGGGAAGTTTCATAAGCAGAGCCTTATAAATAAAATACAAAGCCATTCACTTGTCTTAGTTAAAGAGGGCCAACCTACTTTTTTGTATAAAGTACAGCGAGTAATTTTTCTCCAGTGATTAAAAGCAGAGCGCTATATGAATGAAACACAGCATTGAGAGGCTTCAAAGTAGAAGCGGGAGGCATACGGTACATGTTCAACATGCCATTATATTCAAGCACAGACATTTTGTTTATTGTACAATGGTCTTCCGACTGACTGTGGAAAAGCAATATTTTTCTATACAAGAATCCAATTCTTCCTTAACATTTTATATTCATGTATAATAATTCTAATATAAATAAAAGTGAACCAAGAATATAGACTCTTTTACTGATTTAAAGAGAGCCAGAGCAACACCATCTTGAGCTCTCCCTGAAAGAAGATCATGAAAAACAATTAAATCAGAGCTCATCCAATCCTATGAGGAATGAGGATAGCTTGCTTATTAAGATATTATGATCGACTATCAAATTATTTTGACAAATCAATGAATGACCTTGCAGGGTCCCCAGATGTATCAGTAGGCCAAGGTCTCCGATCGTCTGGCAATACGGGACTATAAAGTGCAATGAATAAAAACGTAACTATAATGGGTGTAAGATAAGAGTTGTATGACTTAGCGGATAACAGGCTAACATATCAGCAGACAAATGGCCAGAGGATAAACGACAATTGTACTGCTTTGTTTCGAATTAAATACTTTTCACTGTGATTCTGAGAAGGGACAGAGGAGGTGGGCTTAGTTTTTAGTTTTCAAGACCGTAGTCGAGAGATACGCAAAATTGAGACAAAGGGAACACAAGGCCAATAATCCTGGAGCTTGTGAAGAATAGCAGGAGGCTGGACTCCACATGCCAGCTGCCTCAGAGCCCGTCAATACCGCCACAAGATATTGGCCCCATGTTTCATCATACCACAAGTTCACAAACCACAGAGGATTTAACGTCTCTTTCTCTCCCCCGTCACTCAGCCAGACGCTCATTTTCATCACACATTCTCCCTCTCTTCATGCTTTCCTTTATTCAGCAACTATATACATTCATAGCTGTTATTTTCTCCGCGCCTGCCGTGCAGCAGCGGTGGCATGACACTGTCTGTCCTGTTAAAGGAAGGAACTGAGCCAGGCATCCAAAGCTGGTGTTTTGTGTTGGCAGAACTTGGCACAGCTGTTTGTTGGAGAGAGAGAGAGAGAGTGAGAGAGAGAGGGAGAAATCGAGGGAGACAGGAAAAGAGCTTTAATAGAAAGAAGGCTTTAGCTGAATTTATTCAGACCTTAGTGTAGGGAGGTGCAGAAACCCACTGGGGCGAGCGAGAGGTTCACAGACAGGCAGCTAAACAGTGGTCTGTATGCATGCACAGCATGTCATGGTGACCCTCCAGAGAAGACGACACAGGACATCTCTGTAATGAGCTAGCTCCCTGCGGCTTCCTCGGAGCGCATGGGTTCTGCTGTGATGTATGACATTTTCTTTTGAATGCATAAATATATTTCATCCATATGACCCGGGACCGGCGCTATAGTCCTTCCACGTTCTCCGATGATGTCACGTAACTTAATTTCTCAGAAACTAGATGAGCTCGACAGCACGGTGTCATGGCTGCACAGAGACAAAAATACAAAACAAAATTGACTATAGCACTGAGCACACAATGTCTTTATTATTATTATTCTACACCTAAACATGATGATAATTTGCAAATATTTTACTGATGTGATGTACATACCTTTTAGTGCATATTATATCCGGGTTGCTAAACCAATCCCCCTTCACATTCTGTACATTTTGTCCATGCACGGGCTAAATGTGTCCGTGTCAAGACTTGTCCCTGTCCATGGCAAATCTTTGATTAAAACATTTAAATAAAAACACTACTAGAGCCAGTACAGTGGCTGACTTGCCAGTCTCCAGGTTTTCTTCAGAATAGGTGGGACATTAATGCAGAAATACCGGTGGTGTAAAGTTACAATACTTACTATACTGCCTTACAAAGCCAAAAGTGCAGTGACTACGCACACAATTTAACTGATAACAAAGGTTTAACTAGTGTTTAATTTGGTACCAGCCAAATGTGTTATCAGCTTATACCTGTAAGTGATATTACACTAATTATATATCTATCTCTAGTTTCTCTACCATATTGTAGATGTAGAGTGTCATAAAAACCGGTTAAGCCAGAAATAGAAGAAGAAAACAAAACAAAAGGGTGCCTTCGCACTGCGTGCTTGACCCCCTACAGCTTACATAGTTAAAATAGCCCACCTACTGTACAAACATGTAAGCTTGTAGATCTGCTATTGTATCTACTTTTGCGAGACACTCTTGTATGATGAAGTAAGGCATTCATTACTGAAACGCATATAAAGTACAAATATGGAAATTTGAGGATTCTGCCAGACGGCAACAAGTTCCAACGTCTGTGTTCCCCCCCCCCCCCCTTCCCCCCCGTCTTGGCTGCAGTCCTGTCTATCTGTGGTGGATCACTGGTTGGTGTGATCAATGCGTACCAGTCTACACCCTAATAGTATTGACTGGGCTGTTAAGACTGGTTAATGGCTTGAAAAGTGCTCTGCAGTGAAACACAAAAGTGTGTGTGCTTGTGTGCGCGTGCGTGCGTGCGTGCGTGCGTGCGTGCGTGCGTGCGTGCGTGCGTGCGTGTGTGTATGTGCGCGTACGGCCTGTCAATAAAAGGGATGTACAAGCGTGCAGGTGTAATAAAGTTGTGGTGAAGGCAGTGCTGTGGCACTTACAGTGTACATGTACTGTACACTTATACATGTTGGTACAGCGTGTTAGACGGTTGGTCAGATCTATCTTTGTATTTAAAGCACCTCTTTCTCTTTCCTCTATTCTCTTTACACTATTTGTACTGTTTCTTACCACCGTTTGACAGTCTTTTATTTCCTATCTTGGCCAAGATCTCAATCTCTATTATTGTGTCTTGCTACTCGTGTGTGGTTTTAATTTGACCCTCTTGTCCGTAAAGCATTTTGTGACCTTGTTTTGAAAAGTGCTACACAAATAAAGTTAACCCATTTTGACCTGAGATCAGATTCTAAAAATGTCTTCTACATCCCGACTGTTTTCTGAAAAAGCTATGTTTCTGTGTCAGTCGCTCTTCGATTTTTCAAAAATAGCAGATCTACAAGCTCGTAGCGCGCCACTCAGTGGCGCGCTATGAGCTTGTAGATCTGCTATTTTTCAATAGCTAAAGCATAACATAATGCTAACACCAAAAGGGGTTCCCGCCAAAAGGGGTTAATATAAAGGATAGGATAGATCGGCTATTTCATATCTAATTTTATAGATGTTTTGTGTGAAAGTACAACGTTTTTACGTCAGCCATTTCTATTTTTGTTCATCCTAATACTGTCTAATGGGACAGCGGCCAAGCCGACCACTGCCACGTCACCGTCTATGACTCATAAACCATAAACATGCTGTTCATTCAATTGTGAATCACAATGATCTGTTAAAAGGCCTGCTCTTCCGGTCTCTTCTTGTCCCACCAGGTGATGTGGTAGACATCTACCAGAGGGAGTTTCTGGCCCTGAGGGAGCGTCTCCACTCTGCCGAGCAGGAGAACTTGAAGCGCTCCAAGGAGCTCAACCTGGTGCTGGACGAGATCAAGAGGGCCATCGCAGAGAAGCAGGCCCTGCGGGACATCAACCACACCTGGAGCAGTCTGTCAGGTATATAGGCCCTGCTTCATACCGCTTTGATTGGACAGACTGGAGTGCACGCGCACGCAGACACACACACACACACACACACACACACACACACACACACACACACACACACACACACACACACACACACACACACACACACTGTGCTGGGTGTGCACACAGTTGCGCACAATGCGGAATGTTCTATCTCCATTTCTATCATTGGCTCTGTCACTCTCCATCTTACACTCCCTCTCCATCTCTCAATTGTATCTGTCTCTCTCTCTCTTTCACTCATTCTCTCGCTCTCTCTTTCTCTCATTCTCTCTCTCTCTATCTCTCTCTCTCCTTCTCTCTACACAGTACCAGTCACACCGGCATGTCTAAGCAATATTTTGCATCGAATTCAATTAATTTAAATGGAATGTAATGGAACCAAAGTAAATTTGCTGTGAAGGAGTGTTACGGGTTGATGTCTTTTTGTTAATTTAAATTTGTACTGTCGACCAATAGCAACACTGCTTTGACTGTGTTGATCTCGGATGGGGCAGGAGCAGACACATCGAGGAGGAGGCTATCATTTTAGTGTAACATATTAATTTGCATTCCCAGAATATGAAACACAAACATGAAACACAAGAGGTGCTGCATGGTTTGCAGAGTCAGCCGTGAGGCTGGGTTCATCAAAATTGATCTCTGACAAGTTTAGGTTCAACTACCATAAGTGAGAGCTTGTTCGGTTGTCAATGTGCCATTCATATCGTTAGTTCAATTTTATTTTTGACATTTGTGAATATGAACGACCGTTCTACCAGGCAGCTGCTGACAAGAAGCGTCAAAGCTTTGAGCAATTTAAACATTGGGGAATTTTGGCTGTTTCCAGCTTTGTTTCTTAGCAACACTGATGGATACAGGCAGTGGGGGCTGGTGGTGGTTTTGGGTGGAGGCCTGGAGGGGCAATAAGGCATCCATTATACTATATGCTACCCATAGTTCACCCTGCAGCAACAGCATCACATTCCAGATACCAAGTTAAAGCAATGACACTACTGTGTAGGCCTATACTTTGTTATAGCAAATGCTCCCCAACAACACAAGCACCAACAACAAAACAGGGGTTCCACTGCTCCAGTGAACATTGTTTGTATGCTCAAGGGACAGGGTCATCAACATGTCCGTACAAGGGTCATCAACATGTCCGTACAAGGGTCATCAACATGTCCGTACATGGACAAACATGTCCGTGCCAAGACTTGTCAGTGGCCCCTTCATGTCATGAAGGAGCACCAAGGCATCGGAGGGCAGAACTGGACAAGTAAATCAGAATTGTGTCAGTTGAGAGAAAGTGTTTCAATGAGTCCAATAATATAATAACTAAATTATATCAACACTCATAAAGAATAATTCATGGAAACCATTATCCACAGCCTCACCATCAGACCTCCTCCTCACCTCTGATCAAAGTTAGGCACCTTTGCATCAAACTACTGTATACTGTGACACTGCATTCCTTTCAATCCTGCAATGCCCTTCATTAATCACTCATCATTCACCCGTCAACTATTTAAAGGTATATTCAGTGATTTGACTTAATTCAAATATCACTTATTTTTTCTTTTTTTCTGGATAATCCTCCCTACTATAGAGTGTGCTGACCATATAAGGAAATCCTCCCTGTCCCCAGTGAGCCCCTGGGGTCAAAAAACCCTAGTTTCAGTTTTGGTGGCGGGTGGCAAAACCTTCATCCAATCAGGATGAGAGGGGCCTTCCTCCAATCGAGTGGGGGCGGGCCTTGGTGCACATGCTGTTGGCCTGTTGCACTTCCCCCCACTGTAGCGCGTGCTTGTGCACATTTTGTTACCGGGGCGGACTGGGTGGTTTTCCAAATCACCCAAATCACTGAATGCTCCTTTAAGCTGCGTTGACAAACAAAAAAATTGTTTTAACTTGTAGAACTCCCTGTCTCCTCCTGTCCTCAAGTAGCACTGTCTTGTAGAACTCCCTGTCTCCTCCTGTCCTCAAGTAGCACTGTCTTCCTGTCTCATCCTGTCCTCAAGTAGCCCTGTCTTCCTGTCTCCTCCTGTCCTCAAGTAGCACTGTCTTCCTGTCTCATCCTGTCCTCAAGTAGCACTGTCTTCCTGTCTCATCCTGTCCTCAAGTAGCACTGTCTTCCTGTCTCCTCCTGTCCTCAAGTAGCACTGTCTTTCGAGAACCATCTATCTATATACTGTAATAACCTAATATGCAGTATAATACATTCACCTAAGTGGCCCTTTTCTCCTGTAACTGTACTGATAAGACCCAATTATTGAAATCCACCCAAACATGGAATATACTTGGACCATGCATTATGCCACACATAATGCCTGTCCCATGATTGCCACCTGCCAGTATACAGTGGCTGGCTAACTATAGCTAAACACTTTAACCCTGACATCATGTCATTATAGGCTAAAATGAAAAGAGAATTGCTGATCTACAAGCCCACAACATGCCACATACAGTAGCTGCTCTTACTATCATGATTATTGGTGGTGGTGGTGGTGGTGGTGGTGGCAACACTAATAATTTGAGTCTGGATTCATCAAATCCTGTGTTGAGGATCACACAAGAATAGCATGCACTTTATAAACAAATTAAGACCAAAACCAGACGATGAATTTAAAGGTTTGATCATTTCAGTCTGCTTGAGGTGTAATGCAGCTTTAAACATAATAGCAGACAGTGGCACTGGTACAGTGCATATAAACTGAACTCATCTTTAAACTTAATAGCAGACAGTGGCACTGGTACAGTACATATACACTGAACTCATCTTTAAACTTAATAGCAGTCAGTGGCACTGGTACCTGTCTGTATGTCTGTCTGTCTATCTCACACACACACGTTTTGTGTGGAAAACAAACACGTCATGGACGCAATCACATATTCACACGCACCGACACGAATCTATCAAACACGGACAAGTACGCAGCTAGCAGCTCAGACAGAAATGAAATAAAATACGAAAGCACACACAAACACACACGCGGGGGGACCGAGTCCGACACAAATCAAAACAAACACACGCTCATGTTGTATACCAATTAACGTTACAATTTCCCCAACAACGAGAGCTTGAGCCACTTCCAATGTGATTGAACCAGCGATCAATCATGTTTCTTAACTTGACTTGACTGAGACTATAGAAAAAAATGGTGGAATTTTATCATGAACATTAGTTAGGACCAATTATAGGAAGAGAAGTTGAAAAGTGGTGAAGTGGTCCTTTTAATGGCAGGGTGGCAAACTAAAAGCAATTTGCCATTGACATCCAAACAGAAAGGTCCTATCTGATTGTATTAAACGACATCAAACTCACCAACATTGCAGCTGTACAAAAAGCTTGAATTATCCACAGTAGACCTGTTATGAGCTTCTTTCTGTCAAGAAATTCCTTGCAGATGATTCTTTTTATGTGTTGGAGTTTGGAAGTGCTCACCTAAGTGTCCCTTTTCTCCTGTAACTGTACTGATAAGACCCAATTATTGAAATCCACCCAAACATGGAATATACTTGGACCATGCATTATGCCACACATAATGCCTGTCCCATGATTGCCAGCTGCCAGTATACAGTGGATAACTTCCCAGTCCCGCTGGCTAACTATAGCTAACCACTTTGACCCTGACATCATGTCATTATAGGCTAAAATTAAAAGAGAATTGCTGATCTACAAGCCCACAACATGCCACATACAGTAGCTGCTCTTACTATCATGATTATTGGTGGTGGTGGCGGCAACACTAATAATTTGAGTCTGGATTTATCAAATCCTGTGTTGAGGATCACACAAGAATAGCATGCACTTTATAAACAAAATAAGACCAAAACCAGACGATTAATTTAAAGGTTTGATCATTTCAGTCTGCTTGAGGTGTAATGCAGCTTTAAACATAATAGCCGACAGTGGCACTGGTAAAGTACATATAAACTGAACTCATCTTTAAACTTAATAGCAGACAGTGGCACTGGCACTGGCACACAGTAGACCTGTTATGAGCTTCTTTCTGTCAAGAAATTCCTTGCAGATGATTCTTTTTATGTGTTGGAGTTTGGAAGTGCTCGTCAGATAGCATGCACTCAACGGCCTTGCACAGTGCACAGTGCATACCACCTGTTTTCAATGTGCACATAATGCAGGAGGCAGCAGGACGTTTTTGTGGCTCAACAGAAATTGCAGTTATGGCTCAATTTGACCTCAATACCACTTAATTTGGCTATAGTACTTCACAAAAGTCCCAAACAAGCAGTAGCACACATATTTTTTAAGTTTATTTTTTTTAAATGCATAATAATATTGCACATGTATTTCAGAAAATATTGAGTAAAATATTGACTTTACATAATACACATAAGAAATCATAACCACTGAAGACTCCCTCTGCAGCGGTATATACCTGTCTCATTTGATCTTCCACCAACTGCACCCTGATAATGTAAGTGATCAGTTGGAGGATTAGGGTGAATTATGGATGAGTCTTCTGTACATACCCTTCTACTGCTATAGCAACCCCAGCCTCTGGCACCTAGCTTACCTTTTACACGTGTGTGTGGATTCTGTGAGTAGTCGGGGATCAAACACCAGTGTTTTCCCTTCATACTGGATGT